>NC_056726.1:1272719752-1272944752 GCF_019279795.1 Protopterus annectens | reverse complement strand
TGTAGGATAAATAAATACTGTTTTATGTGCTTACATTATTAAAAAAAAAAAATATATATATATATATATATATATATATATATATATATATACTTTTATAATTTATGTAAAATTGTTACTTTGAGCAGTAAGCTTTACCAGAAGTGGCTTCCCTCTTATGGTACTGCTCTCCGATCCAGAGACCGCCTGACCACCTGACTGCCCTACTGCAATTATTTTCCACCAGTGAGAGGATCAGCATGGACAGCAATTCTGCTGACCATGGTAGATGGTAATGATGCAATCTGGGGGATGTGACTAATGTTAGTCATGTGTTCTACCTTGACAATGCTGGCGGCTAGTGATTCATGCTGAACATCACTCAGCTGTTTTAATTACCTCAATTAGCAGAAATATTTTACACCATCAAGGATGTCTGTCACCCATTGACTTCAGTGGAAAAAGTCATGGTACAGGTATGTAATGTTGAGGGCATGAGTGTGCATATCAATGTGAAAGGGTGGATGTGTGTGTGTGTGTGTGTGTGTGTGTGTGTGTGTGTGTGTGTGTGTGTGTCTCTATAGGGGCATGAATGGAGTAGAATGAGCGTGTGTGTGTGTGTGTGTGTGTGTGTGTGTGTGTGTGTGAGTGTGTGTGTGTCTGCTTGGTGGTGACAGTAAGGTATTAGATAGGTGATCAATAACGTGTGTGTGTGTGTGTGTGTGTGTGTGTGTGTGTGTGTGTGTGTGTGTGTGTGTGTCTGTGTGTGTGTGTGCACGTGCATGTGTAGATGTCTATGTGTATGAGTGTGTGTGTGTGTGTGTGTGTGTGTGTGTGTGCGCGCGCGTGCATAAATTTCTGAATGTGTCTATGTAGATGTACGGGATTAGCTGTGCCCAAATGTGCACAAGCAATTTTTTTTGAATCCCTGGGTACAAATCCACCCTTGTAAGAAAAGTTAAAGTTGTGCATTGTTGTTGTGAATTGCATCTATAGACATTTGTAATGGGGAAGTCCTAAAAGTGTTATAATAAATTAGCAATATGAAATAAAATAAAACAACTATTTGTTTCAGTTATTTTCACATACATAGTGTCTCAAATGAATATGTTCCTTCTGAGGGGGTGTCATATAAAAATAATAGATACAGCAATGTACTTCAGCTTGTTATTAGACACATGCACTGCTCTCATGGTACCATACAAATAACTATTTAACAATAATCATATAATTTCCCTTTGCTTTTATACAAAAAAGATAACCAAATTGTGTCCCTGTTTCTGATGTCTGACTATAAAGAAAGTGAAAGACATAATGGCCAAAGCAAAGTATTTCAGTTTTGTTATTCATACACACACACACACATACACACACACGCATGCATGCACGCACACACACACACACACACACACACACACACACACACACACACACACACACACACACACACACACACAGCCATATGCACGCCACCTGACAAGCTATATCAATGGGTGCTCAGCAGTGATCATGCAATTTCCCTGTGCTTTTACACATAGCCTGCATATTCCTAAAAGACTGCCACCTTCGACGTACCCCTGTGATGTTAGATTGTGATGAAAGTGGAGGCAAGAGTGAATAGAGTAATGTATTTTATCTTTGACACAGGCACTGCTCTCATCCTCAGCAATGATTTTACACTCTGATCACTTAATGGCTCTCAGCATTCACAGACAGCCTGCTTCTCAAAAGATAGCTGTTTTTGACGATGAACTCAAATGTATGATCACAAAGAATGTGTACAAAAGTGTAAGGAGAAATCTTTATAATAAATTTAAAAAGTAAGTGCTGTGAGCAATATGTACACTTACCACTGCTCACAGATATTTCTTGTAACCTGCCAGAATTTATAAAAATAAAAACAAGCTCAAGAGAAAAAAAATATCATTAAAGACTGGATCATCTGCTCCTAATGGTGTTTTTAGTCATAAGGCCAGAAATTGCTAAATAAACACTGAGATCAGAAAAATGCATCTCATGGTCTAATTTAACATAATGGCAAGACATGATCTTGTTAGATTTGTCATATTGCCATCTGAGAGGGAGAAAATTGAGAATCATTTATTCAGTTATGCATTCATGGATTAATTCGTTCACTCATTCTCAAATTACTAACATTATCCTAATTAAGGTTTCAATGCATGCAGCTAACCATCTAACCTTGAACAGAATAAAGCAAGTGTTCACAGAATGCAAGTTTGTGGTGCCCATTTTAGGGCAAAACACCCAAAAAGTTCACAGGTAATAAAAGGACATGACTTTTCACCTCAACTCACACTACTCAGATTTTGTTGTGTCTTTCGGCTTTTTCCGGTTAGGGGTCGCAACAGCGGAACTCCTTTCCGCTAATGATTGGCAGTAGATTTTTACGTGCTGGCTTGCCAGGCCTAATGCACAACCTTCAATGAAGGAACGCCCATTCACGCATGTCGCCACACAGAAGACACTCTAACGGAGAACTGAACGGTCTAACTGTGAGGCGACAACGCTACCGCAGCACCACACTACTCAGATTACAGAGTTAAAATAAGAAAGGCATCTTGACATCAACATAAGCTTGTAAATCTGCCCTGGATGATGATAAATAGCTAATAAGATAGCTAACCAGAGTCTCTCTCTCTCTCTTTTTCTCCCCTGTCAAGTGAAATTGGCTAGATTTAAAATGGTCTACAAGGGCAGCTAGCCTGGCTACTTACCTATGAACCTATAAATATTTAAGATCTGACAATAGTAAACTTCCCTTGACAGAGTCTCATTGACAACACATCACTGTTGCACTGTTTAAATCTGGTCAAAACAATTTCTGATCTTTTCTAGAAAACTATAAAATAACAACATGTGGAGATTGAATGCTAACTGGTAAACTTTAATTAAAAAAAAAAAAAAAAAAACTAACTATACAACTCAGAATTACTTCTGTCATCCTGTATAGATAGAACTTCTTCAGAGACACATGTTTTGTCTTATAAAACATAGAGTGTTTAGTAAAAAATGTTCCAAGTTACAGACAAGTGACCATTGAGGAAATGGGTAGTTTACTATGACTGACAATAAGATGATTTATTGTTGTGGGAGAGTCAATCAAGAGATGGTTCTGTACTTGACTGAATCATCATTTACAAACACTGACCACAGGAAGGATCTGTGTTTCATTTTCATCACAACCTAAAGTGACACATCTTCAGCTCCAGGGAATAAGAATACATATTATAAAATTATAAGATCATAGGCTATACAAGGCAAGTCATACCAGAGGCCATGTGCACCTTGCCAATGCCAACCCTCAGGATCTCCCACCTTTCTAAAAGGAGTAATGCCGTGAGTCCTGTTGTAAATTTAGGAGCACCCATCCAACTGACTTAGCTATGTTTGAAGGATGCTTGATATGCTAGGAGAGGTTATTCTAGGGAGAGGCAGCGGGCGATGAACACATCTGTCCATCTATTTTTTTTTTCATTGGTGAAGGTTTGGATCTGTTGTTCTTGTTCTAGTAGCACAATTTGACTTGTTAAGGAAATTGCAGTCAAGAATAACTGGATCTCTAACAGCATGGAAAACAAGACACATGAGTCTTCCCTAAATAGCCTGCTTGACTCTGAGTACAAGGATAAGGATTTCAGTTTCTTCTGGTAGCTAAGATTTTTGAGATCAGAGATCACTTTTAATAGAAACCAGTGTGTGTGTTTTTTTAAATATATCTAGCCAGATAAAGGGTGCATTATATTTAACAATACATCTGACTAAGGCAGAATACAGAGGGCTAATGGCTCCCTTAGTTTTAGAAGAGATGCCCTTGGCAAATAGATGCAAAATGTAGAAAGACTTTATAACTAAAGTCTCCGTGTGATGATCAAAGGAGAAGGAGCTATCAACCCATGTGCCAAGATCTCTGATTTTTACAGTAAAGGCATGTTTTCAATACAGTAGGATGCAGTGTTTCCCCCTTCAAAAAGGGGTGATGCTGCATTTATTGGCATTTATTTTGAACCCTTTTTTTTAAGCACCAGAAATTTACTTCAGTTAGCTTGTTTTGGAAGCCATACATAGCCAAAGGGGAGTTGACAACCAAACCCTACTTGAAGTCATTAGAAAACGTTGTTATCCAGAGATCACTCAACACTGTTATTAAGTTCAGAAGTGTGGCAAATAGATATCCAACAGAAAGGGGTCCAGCACTAGTCACCTTATCTCTGTCTGAGGAGACATCTTCCACTTGGACAATGCACATCCTATCATTAAGCCAGTTGACTAGCCATCTTTCCTCACAGGGATTGTTTTAAGGCTATCAGCTTATAACATTTTCCATCATGTGGTATAGCATAACATGCCTTGGCCAGATCAAGCTAAGCAACACGGACTTTGTGAGCACTGTAGACTGTCTGACTGATCTTCTCAAAGAAGCTGACAGGCTTCAGCATGCAGGATCTGTCCTTTAGAAAGCTGAATTGCAGCTGGTTTAGCTTAATCAGGTTTTTGATATCCTAATCAATGTCATGAAGCAAACTGCAGCTTTATAGATACAACTCTTAAGGCTGATGAGTCGGTCTTTGTTGGGTCCACCCTTATGGATAGACATGACTACAACAGTGCATTAGGATAAAGGGATATAGCCTATAGCAAGGCTTATGTTAAAGAGTTTATGGAAGGGATCAATGCATGCATTTTTAACACCTTTTATTAGACAACTGGTATTTTTTGGGCCCATGGTGAAAGTGTTCATGCTCTTTGACAGCAGTAATGTAGCAAAGGTGGGACGAGAGGGGCAGCTGCTCAAGGAGCAAAGTGTTAGGAGGGTGTGATCAGACCATCCCGATCTCTAATGCAATGCCAGCTTTTAAAAGATGGTACTGCATTTCCAGTCAAACCTGAGCACTGCTGCACTTTGTGTGTGGAATAAATAGTAACAACTGTTTGCTACAGTTTAAAAGTAAAAAAAGAAAGAAAAATCTCTCTCTCTCTTTTTTTTTAACTAAAACCTGAGCACTGTAGCGCTCAGTGCTGACAGAGTATAAACTGTAGCAATTGTAGCAAACAGTTTTCTACAGTTTATAAATAGGAATTTTTTTTTAAATAAAAACATAAGTGCCATAGTAGTCCATACAGGCAGGGTATAAATTATTGCAATTTGTAGCACACAGTTTGCTATAGTTTATAAGAAAAAAAATGTTTGTTGTTTTTTTTTTTTCAAACTAAACCTTGAGTGCCATAACACTCCATGTAGGCAGGTCGTTATCTGTAGCAACTGTTTTCTATGAGCTACAGTGCTCAGGTTTTATGGGACCTGAATGGCTGGGCAGGAGGAAGGAGAGGGCGTGTTGTGCATCTGGCCACCTGGCTAGAAGGAACAAACATTTTTTATTGTTTTTTTTATTTGCTCTTCAATTGAAGAGCTGGGGGTGAGGGCTTAGATCTGTAATAAGCCGATTCCTACAATTTTTTGCTCCTCACTTGAAGAGCTGAATGGGTGGATGCTGGTTCATGGTACCAGCACAGGGTGCTGTTTGAGCCTACTACACTTCCGACTGAAAGTACTTTAAGAATGTGTTCTTTAGTCATAATGGTGTGTGACTCAGAAAAGGTTTGAGATAGGATGGTAGTTTCAGAAGAGAAATTTATTGCAAACTTTCTAGCCAGTATGTTTGCAATGTCTTTGGGGGTTTGAATGGGAGGCTCAGTTATAGAGAATCTTGAAGCAGAATTAAGAGTTATTTCTTAATTTTCTGATATAGACGGAGAAGGACTTATAATTATTTATTTCAGTTACTAGTCTTAATTCATGTGATGCTTTACTGATCTTTATAATTGCTTTCAGTTTCCTAATTATGTTTCTAATATTGTTTTCATGCTGTGCGGTTCTGACCCTATGAGGCACTTTAAGGAGTTTATTCCTTTTGTTATACAGTTTACTTATATCTGTAGACCACCAGGATAGTTCATTTGTGAATTTACAGCTATATGGATATTGCTAAAATAATAATGGTAAAACAAGGTGGAAAGCTAAACATGCAAAGGACTGATGATCTATGCAAGCCCAGGTAAAGCTGTTGAAAACCACACCAGGGTCAAAAATAACAATAATTACTAAATAAACAATACATCGAGCTGAGCCACGTAATCAGGGGCATTTTCAGTGTGAACCAGTGGAGTAAAGGAAAAAACAATGAGAATGACAGTATGATTATTGAGCTCTAAATGAAGTGATACGTAGCAAATAAAGCAATAGCAACAAGTGCTCCTCAGAGATAAAGAAACAGACAGAAGCTATGAAATACTGAAATCTAAGAAATGATACACAAATAATGCAAGTGTTTTGGTAAGCCTGGTAAAACAAATCTCCACCTTTACAGTAAGTTTAGAAATGTGTTTGTTTATCAGTTAACTACTCTCTCTCAATGTTACAGTATATTGAGAAATTCAGACTGAAATGCAGACTGCTACAGAACTCTGTATGTTTTAGCCCTACAGGACAACATTTTGATGGTAAGCATGTATTGCCTGCTCCTTCTTTCTTTCCTTTTTTATAAGTTGATAGGAAGGGGTGTTTAGAGTAAATGTTAAATGTTTTTTTGTTTATTACTGCAAAGGGACTCATCTATATCTATGTGATGTTGGTACTGCATAATCAGTCCTTGGTCAGGTTCCTTGAGAAGGGACTCTGCGTATGATTTATTAATCTTCTCTACGTCTTGGGTCCGGTGCTCTTTCCCCAAATGCCTACATGGCCTTATAAGTTTATTATTTTAAATGTTTCATTAATTTGCATTTTGGCCTACAAATCAGGGACACAGTATTGTGCAGGAAAATGGTGATTTGCTTTCTTCAGTTAAGGGGGGGACAACTAAAAAAGATGAAGGAGTTTAAGTCTTTTGGTGTATTGTTCAGCAGTGATTGTAGAGAAGATCAGAAGTGGATTGGCACTGTGGCAAAAGTTCTGCATACATTACCCTGAGCCATGATGGTAAAGTGATAGATGAATCACTGGCAGAAGTTCTCTGCATACCTGTCAGTCTATGTTCTGATTCTCACTAATAGTCATCAACTTTGCTGGTGACTGAAAGCAGAAGTGTAGCTGGTTCAGTTACTACCCTAGCCTGCTGATCTTAAGGTGAAGAGCAAAACAGACAAAAAAGAATCCTCCTTCTATTGGCACACCAACCTAGGGACCAGATACATGGCACAGTCCTTCTCCCTCTAGCCCCAGCAATTCATGTCTTGTTTCTGTGCCTTGCCCCCATCCCTCATCCAACATATGGTATTAAAAGAAAAAAAAAAAGTTTCTTCTTTTAAACTGGTGTAAACTGCTTGCTACAAATGCAGCAAACAGTTGCTACAGTTAATATCCTGCCTGCTCAAAGTGTTACAGTGCTCAGACTTCAGTAATTTTTTTTTTTACTTTTAAACTGTAGCAATGTGTTTGCTAAAAATAGCAAGCAGTTGCTACAGTTTAGACCACACATGGAGTGACACAGGTCTTAGGTTTGACCACAAATGCAATACTGGCTTTTAAAAGTCAGTATTACATTAAAGAGTGATTGGGACTGGCTGATCGCACCCCCTAACACTTTGCCCCCAGGGCTGCTGCCCCTCTCGCCCAGCCCTAGCTACATTAGTGACTGAAAACATGAGGTTACAGATACATACTGAAGAAATAAGGCTCTTTTGAAGGATAGCTGGGCTAATTCTCCATAACTGAGTAAAAAACTCTACCATGGGGGAGGACCGTGTAGTACAGCCATTGCTGTTTTGTGTGGAAAGAGGTCAGCTGAGATGGTCTGAGCACCTTGTGGGAATTCTTGCTGCAATCCACCTCCCATTGGAGGTGTATCCTTTTGAAAAGAGGACTGAAAGCAGACCCAGGTAATGCTGGAGGGATTATATCTTTCAGCTTGCCTGGGAATGCCTGATAATACTACAGGATGAACTGAAAATTGTTGCTGTAGATACCCTGCTCTATTTGCATTCACGAAGACCCTCGCCAGGATAACACGAAAGGATGAAGAAGAAGAGGAAGAAGGTGATGATGATAATGATGACCTATTTTTTGTTTGAATTTCATTTATTGCAGTACCTACTATGTTGAATTATTTATAGTCTCAAAATGTATGGTATTCAAATGATAAATTACTTTTATCTGATGTAATTCTAATACTGGCGGAACGAAAAGCACTTAATAAATAATTTTCCTGCAGTTTTGCTACAACTTGGACTTTTTCCTTTAGCTGCCATTTATTTGTTTTATAAACCCCATATATATATATATATATATATATATATATATATATATATATATATATGTACTAGTATATAAGATGCACCTGGTGTTTTCATGATTATTCCTTTGAAGGCGTTGTGCCAAGGTACCGGAATAAAATATTTTGCTGTATCTAGTTCCTGTGGTTTGTTTTTGCTTTGCTTGCTGCTTTTTTGAGAATTATTAAGGATAGTATTGTAAAGGAAAGTAGACTATTTGGTCAAGGAAACTGCTGCTAACAAAATCCAGGACTCTATGCATATTTGCTCTAGTGCTATATGTATGCCTCCTGATAGAAAAGTAGTTGAAATCCCCTATGAGTAGCACATTTGGTTTGATTTTTTTTCTATCCAACTTAAGTATAATTCATGCATAGCAGGATCCATAGAAAGGGTGAACTGTATTATCTAGTAGAGTGATTCTTAGTCCTATTAAGTGATACTAGTAAGGCAATATGTTCCAGGTTTGTATCATGTAAGATGTGGTGTGAGATGATGGGATTTTGAATAGATACCAGCACAACTCCCACCCTTCCAGAGGTCCTGACTTTCAAGCTATTCTGAATCTCTCTAAAGAAGAAGTGCTATCACTATTCTCTGAGGAGAACTGATTTCTAGGATTATGACAATTTTATAAAGAATTAGTGCTGAAGGAAATCTTCAGGGTCCCCATTACTGGACATTACTTGTAATACAGACATACAGTTGATGGATAAACATTTTAAGCTGGGCTTTATACAGTCTTCTGAGGAGAAACAGCTTTAACATGAGCACCTTGTACCACCACCCTCGATCTGGTACAGTTCTCTTAATTCTTTCATTGAATACAAACTCTGAAATGATACAGTACACAGCTTTGTAGTAGGTAGACATCGTTTCCAAGGGTTCTGCTCTCTCTCTCTTGAGATATGTCATGTCACAGAAGACTATGTTTTACATCCTCCTGTCCCAAAATGGAAGAGATGGACCTGTCTACAGTAAAATATAACAGAAAGGCTGTTTTGGGATGTCTTCTGTTAGGACCAATGGAATAAGTTTCTGACAATTTATGTGGAAAAAAACTATTTTCCATGTTTTATAGGAATTAAAATATAAATAATTGTATTGAATACCATTGCAAATGCATGATATTTATTTTATTTATTTTAGCTCACCAGAGTAGTCCCAAAGGGCTTGGGACCTGTTCCTAGGGAATACCCAAGGTGACATAAATATAGACAGGAAACTTTGGTCAGAATATTGGTGACATTACCATATTGTTTTAGATACAGGTCATAGAACCTAAACATTAATCAAAGCTACCACCAACCTTAGGTTTCCCTGAAGAGTTTATGTCATAAATGACTAAACACAAACCAAAAAATACCAGCAGAAACTGTGTGTGTGGTCAACGGCTAAGAAAATACAATCATAGAAAAACAAAAAGTCGGACCACAGAGCCAAGAGAAAATAACCTTTAATATCACAAAGTACAATTCTTGAAAGCTTTCAAGTATAACCCTTCCTCAGTGCAGTATAAAACTATCTGCAGCACTCTTCTTAAATACACGGAAAGACACAGCCAACCTATCAAAATGCTTAATTGATTAGATAATTAATCCCTTAAAGCAATACATTCTCAACACATACATAAAAAAAGTTTTACTTACAAAATAGTTAAAATATTCAAGTTAAGATATAAAGCTTTTTTAACAAACATTTGGCATAGATACAATCCAATTATAACTTCATCTGTTTCACCTTCAATATGGGTTAGAGGCTAATGTCAGTTTTCAGTCCTGTAGTTTTATCTGCATTTAATTTTAAAATCCATTTATATTCATCAATTTCAAGCTTATTCCTTATGTCTCCTCCTGCTTGCATTCAATACTTTCAACACTCTAAATTTAAAATTATGACATACCTTTCTCTGTACAATGTTTAGATAAAGCATTAGTTAAAATATTCCTCCGTACATCAGACATATGTTCAGTAATTCTATCTTTTAATTTTGTTATACATTTCCCTATGCAGAATGCTGAACAGTTTGAGCATGTCGCAAGATTCACTATATTCTCTGTAATACAGGTGGCAAAACATCATATTTCATATCATTTAACTGGATGTGTTGAGAATGTATTGCTTTAAGACATTAATTATCTAATTAATTAAGCATTTTGATAGGCTGGCTGTGTCTTTCTGTGTATTTAAGAAGAGTGCTGCAGATAGTTTTATACTGCACTGAGGAAGGGTTATACCTGAAATCTTTGCGGAATTGTACTTTGTGATATTAAAAATTATTTTCTTTTGGCTTTGTGGGACTGTTTTTTTTTTGCTTTTCTTTAAATGGCTAAACCACATGAAGATTCACCTTGAAGATATTTATAAATCTTTGTCTAAGAGCTCTTTAAAGATGAATGATTTTAGGTAGAGTCTGCCTGATGGACATTCTAACCTATAAAAGTCCAATTCAAGACACATTAAAGAAGCGCTACCAAATGTCAGGCATCTTAACAGAAAATGTCCAAACCTGAGGCCCTCCCAAATGTTGAATACATTCATGTATGTGTCCTTATAGAAAAAGAGTTTCATAGCAATGAATGCTCTACCTATGTTCCTCAGTTTAACATCTATCAGACCTTCAGACTAGGAATTGTAGGGGAGTAGCAGCATTTATCAAGGATATTATTACCCCATAACTGATTCTTCAGAACCCCACATGTGTGATATCAGAATCACCCTAAGCAAGATTAATTGCCAGTTCATAGCTAGCTATAAAACGCAGTTTATGTCCCCTACTTACAGTCAAAGTTAACACTTTAGCAGAAATCCTCATCAATTCCAACACCCTTATACAGGGGGAATTCAACTATCGGTCAACAAACTGTATGACCTACACCATCACTGGTTCCTGTGTCCAGTTCATCCTTAATATTATAAATGCTAACATTTTTGTACAGTAGAGAGTTGATTAGCTAAACGTTGATTATCTGAAATGTCAGTTATCCTAACGTAGCCTTCTAAAGTTTTCAGGTAGGAAAAATCATAAAGTCTGAATATGTAAACATTATATGTATTCTCTTGTGCATGTTTTTTGAGCTTGTAGCCCACTCATGTATGAAAAATATTCTTTATTGTCCACTGGAATCAGTGAATGGTTGAAAAGTATATTCCCTGTGTACAGAAAAAGCAAGATTTTAGAAGTTTTTTTATCCAGGTCAGTTTTATGTTTGATTATCCAGACAGTTTGATTATCCAAACTACCCTAGGACCCAGTTAGTTCAGATAATCAATTCTCTACTGTATAAATAGTTAACTATCCTACTAGGGGTCCAAATACCTCTGATCTTGTCTTCACAAATATGGCCCTTCTTTCACATCTTCATGTGCATCAATATACTCATTAAATAACATCAAAATCAATGATATTTTCCTTTAAATTTGCTAATAACTTCCTACAAATGCACCTATGTAGGAATTCTCAAAAGCAAGCTTTCTCCAATTATTCGATGGCCTAAATAAATTCTGTTGTGATAATCCTCCAAATGGCCCCATTAGTAAAACCATTGCCTAGCCTTCTGATCTCTACTCCCATTTGAATGGTTGCATTGAAAAGTGAGTCCCAATCTGCACCAGATATAATGGGAAACTTAAAAAGTAGCCCCTATAGTGCAATATCTGTAAAAAGAAACTGTATAACAAATCATAGAATTTGCTTAATGCTTTTAAGAGATCACGTGCCACCCACTTTAAGAGCACATTTAAGCAAACTAGCAAAATGTTTGAGATTACTAATAGGGATAAGAAGGTAAAATAGCCACTGCAACCAAAATAGCTGTAAATATTTCTTTAACTGTGCCAGGACATTAATAACACTCAGCAACATTCAGAGCAAGTGCACAATAATTTTTTTGCAAATTTTATTCCACCCATAGTTATAACAATACATACATTGCACAGTCACAGCCACTCATTTAATTGCCATGGAACAAGTCCTCTCAGCCCTCTAAACAAATATGAACACCATGAGCCCTTATATATATATATATATATATATATATATATATATATATATATATATACATATATATATATATATATACACACATATATATATATATATATATATATATATATATATATATATATATATATATATATATATATAGATGTATGTATGTATATATACACACGCTCACACAGACACACCCATGCATATGTATCAGCCTGGGACACGATAATTCACAGCTCTACCTGCTTTGCTAGGAATGGCTTGCACCTCCCTCTTCCTGTTCCTTAAGGTTAAAAAGAACTCAGGTACCCAGAAATACCCACACAAACAAATGGATGACCCTTAAACTCTGCATAAATAGCACCACCTCCATAGACTAAAGCTGAACATTGCACTGTGAGTTGACAAGATTACCTACAAACTACAGCATTTTACTTTATTCCAAAATGTGAAAAAATGACAAAATCCAGAGTCCCAGACTCTCTGTCATGTACTGGTACAAGTTTCACAAGTGTTCTCCTGAAGGACACATACCCAGTGGCTCCAATCTACATTACATTTAAATGTGCATCTCACCCTGCATACTTTTGGCTTCATGGCACCTCCTGCATTCACCATAAAAACACAACTGCAGGCAGATTTAACACAAGTAAGATTATCAGAACCCATTAACATGATGCAGCACAGATCTGATTACTCTGACAGTGCAACAAACCTTTACATTCTCAGCATCTGACACAAACATCTCAATAAGACAGTACTTCAAAATCAACAGCTATTATTATGGAAAACAATACCTTTGTTAGGATCTTATGCTGTTAAAAGCTGAAATTGCAAGTATCTAAACAAAACTCTTATGTTTACTTGCCTGACTTCTTCCCTAATAGGTTCATAGAATAGTACTAGGCTAACTGGTCTTTTGAGTCATTTTAAGCGAAGCTAATTATCCCTTGTAAGACTCAAACCCTGCATCTTGCGTTTGTAAGACAAACACCTTAACCATTAGGCCACCCTCCCAACCCGCATAGAGGAAAGTTGCTTCTGCCATTATCTTAAAATTTCCAGCATGATTTGCTAACCTAATCTCTCGAGCTTTGAATTGCTGGTAATTACAACTAGTGTTAATTGGCACTTTCCTGAAATAATTACCACTGGCAGCCCATGCATCACATTGGCACAGGTACTCCCCCATTCTCTCTCCCACATGGAGGCAGACATTTAAACGTAAACACACACACACACAACACACACACACACACACACACACACACACACACACACACACACACACACACACACACACACACACACACACACACACACACTCCCATCTCTCCATAACACACATAGACATTCACTGTGCTTGATATCCCCAGCTTGATTGCATTCGTACTCACTCACCCATTCACCCATACACACACACACACACACACACACACACACACACACACACACACACACACACACACACACATACACATATGCACACACAGTCATCTGTGGCCATTCATACCCTTTCAGATATGGGGAAACACTGCCACGGATATGCACACAATCACCCCCTCCCCCGTACCATCGCTAATACTTATACGCAGTTATTTACCTGATCTTACCTTTCTCATTGTTTACAGCATTTTGGTCATGTTCATTAAAACAGACAACTGTGCTAATTTACACAGCCAAGTGATTCTTTGAATTGCATTGTGGTGTAAATACCCTAATCACAGACGTTTCCAGGACAGAGAGCACATGACTAACTGACATTAGCCAGTGTCCTGGAATACACTCATTATCATTTAGCACAACTATGGAGAAAGTCCACCATGGTGATTCAACCAGCAATGTAGAATTTCTGCAGCTGGCCTGTCCCTAAATCAGAAGTGGTATTTGCCAGTGGTTTTCCACCCATGCTATAGCTTACCACTTGTGGTAGCCCTTTCTGAATGCTAGGCATATATCCTCAAATTATTTCTTCTTTCTCTGTTCTCTGGACTCATAGCTGGTTGCTAGGCTAATGACTACTAGGGTCCTTACAAGCCTAACCATGCATCCCAAATCAAAGGTCACCTACTTTTCCAAAGCCAGTTCATTTGCTCGAGAAGAAATTCAGTATGGAATTCTTCTTCACTCAGTCTTATCTCCATATCTTTGAGACCCACTTCTGTATTTGTGTGTGTTTTGTTGATTTATCATATCTTTTATTAAGTCAGCCAAACTGTCTGTTACAGTCATCTTTAACAGAATCAGTTTGAATGTCCAGTTCATCATTTTTTTTGTGAAAATTCTTGAAAGTTTCCAAGTAAAGTTTAAAATTCCTTCTTCATAAAATTCTCCTGTGATCCAACTTTGGAGTGACACATTCTTCAAAAATTCACAGATGAGAAGGTATTGAATATGACAAGAAAAAACTCTTAATTTTTTACCTCTGTTCAGAACCAGTGATACCTTTAATTTTATTTAATTCATATCAACAGGATACTTATTTGTAATAAAATCCTGCCATTATTTTTTACGTTTCTGCAGAAGTTTTCTTGAGAGATGCTAACTGGTCCCCATCCTGGCTGCATGCACACACACATACACCCACACCATATGTTCAAATTTTGCATTTTGGAACAAATGCCTTCTAATAATAATGAAAGTCCATGGACCTTGTTATTTAAAAATGTGAATTACATTGGCAGTTGCATTTGAATGCCAATAATTGGACTGGACTCAATGAACATGTTTCAATGACATGTTTGCTTAAGTTAAAAGCACTTGAAGGATGAGCCCTGAATAACAATACATATATCTACATACTTTTACCTTTATTTTTTATTTTTCTATTTTATGGGGAATGCATTCTGTTTCTATTTTCTGTATTTTATTCTTTGTTGCAATTTTTGTAACTAGTATTGACTCAGTGCTATGCACTTTGAATTTCTTTTCAGTGGCTCCTTTAAGATGATGTTTCAGTTCCTGGGGGCTTTACAGTTATCTGATTGAACATGACAGCTTTAAAATGAGTGTGCACTTCCATCATTGTTATCTGATGAAGTTCATGTATTTTTTGAATGAAAACGCTTACTTTTTCATTGTTTTAAACAAGTTTGTATTTTAAAAGTCTTCTGGATTAAAGTACTTGTGGATTTTATCTACAGCAGTTTGTTTCCTTGGGCCTTCCATTTGTGCTTCACCTGTATTTCTTCAGTTTGTTTTCTGCCTGGTACATTATGTAAGATAATAGACTGATGTTTGTCTCAAAACTTCCTGCAGTACTGAGGTATACTAGCTTTGACAAGTTGTTAAATCTAATTCTGCTGAACAGAAATGTTTGTAAACATTTCCTGACAAGCTATGGTACAGTCATTTCTAGGGAACATGAATAAGGCTGGATAGCTCATTAAAAAGTCACAACTGCAGCTGGTGCAAGTAGCAGTGGCTGGACTGAAGGATGCCATTCATGCATCTGTTCCTGGACCTGCGATGATTCTTTCAACAGAAAGTGTTCTAATGCTGAAGATGCTAACATGTGCAATTACAAGTCCTGGTCCCGGGATACCAATGAATCTTGCACTGGAGAGGGTTTTTCTTCTGGGTGGGTCTTTTCATTCAATGTCACTGATTTAACCCTCTCTGATTTTAGTCTTGAAACAGCAAATATTTCTACAGTTTTGCACATTTTTTGTATACCTGAAATCACTGACCTTTTTTTTTTTTCTACCAGTGTGATAGATTATTTAGCTGCAAATTTGATAACTTTCTTTGATAACACACTCATAAGTAAAGTGGATGATTTACTGTATTGTATTTTATTTGAATTTATCTCCTTAATTTGTGGTCTAACCTATTTCAATTTTGAGATGGTAAAGACCCAGGATGAATGTTTGAAAACTTCTACTCCTGTTCAGTTCCAAAATTTTCCCTTTAAAAGAAAAGTTACTAACACTTTCAACTTTATCATTGTAATAGTCTACATGCGGTTACTGACTTATTTGTGTAACACCCCTAACTAAAATCAGTACTGTGCTTGAAACTAATATGTACTGTTTGACAACCATAAGAACATTTATTAATAGATTTCTGAAAGGAATCATTAAACAACAGATAAAAATCTATTGCTACCTAACGTAAAGGAAATGCTTATCCACCAAAGAACTCAGTTTTATTTATTTATTTGGATTTTGTTTACCAGGGAAGTCTACTGGCCATTAAGAACCCATTTTCAGTGTAGGTCCGGGGAGAAAAGCTCCTCAAAAACTCCTCAAAACCCAAAGTCTGTCTTCTGGTGCAGGTTATATCTATGGAGGCTGAGTGGGCTCATTACTGCCCCTAGTGGTGCATATTGGCATGACAAGCCAATACTGACCCATACATGGAATAGGCTCACATGAGCGAAAGCACTGGAAATTGAATTTCGTATTGTGGGGGGCTGCGCCCCCCACACCTCCCGCTAACTATATATTCCAACTCTGAGATCGCACTACAGTGAGGAAAGGGTAAATATCCCACTCCTCACTGTACCATGACCCCACAAACACCCTTTCAATTCCCAGCATTTCCGCTCATGTGAACGTTCGCTAAAAAAAACTTTCAGTTATCTAATATAGACCCCATGGGATATAGGTTCATAGGTTTATAGTATACTGCTAATGGAAAATATTCAGAGTCAGTGGTCTGCATAGGAAGTTAGCTTATCTGTAATGGACTGCAACCCAAATGATACTTCCATAGTTAGGTCATAATGTTGGACCTGCATAGAGATGGATAGTTAAATTATGCTGGAAAGTATTGAGAAAGTATATTCTTTTTCATTTACTTCAGACCCAGTAATAAACATGACTTTAGCTGAGCTTCTATTGATCTCTGTTAAGCTTGTTAGCCATTCCTAAAAGCATTATTGTAGAATGAGAGGAAGCTAATGAAGCTCATTACGTCATTGTGAAATTCTATGTACCTATATATGTCTTTACTTTCTAGAGCAACTACTCTCTCACATTCAAGAGCATCCTGTTCACTATAGTGTAATGGGATACATAGGCCTGAACCACACTGTTCCAGTTTTCAGTAATTTGTCCCTCAGTATTAATGCTGTGATTCTCCTAACTTTAGTGGTGAACGTCTGACACACTGATCTTTCCTGAACTGCAGTATATCTTGCCAGATCCCTTTCAAAGCACTATAATTATTACACAGAGGCCATATTCTGCCTGCTCTTGTGCATGCAAGAGATTCTGATCAATAAACGTTTTTGTTTACTGTATCTTCACATTGTATTTCCTGCTATCTGCTACCGTCACCCATTCCAGAAAACCTTAGTCCTGTAATGGAGCTGTACTAGAAATAGCTCTTTTTACCTTTTTCATATCACAAGTTGAACTAACTTAAGATGTATTAGGGCTCACTCAGCCTCTATGACATAATCATTTTCTTACATTTTTCATCACACTGGTGGTCACAAATGTGCACTGATAAAAACTGATATCATGGCAGCATTAAATGAACCCTGAATATTAGATCTGTGCATATTTTTCATCCTCCACTATACTGCTGGGGTGTGTACCACACACCAAGGTAGGCCACACATTACCCTTCCAGACTTTCTCTAGGTCATAGCCATAAAATGACAAACAGAAAACTTCCCAGACTCTAAACAATAAAAAGCATGGCAAACATACCTCTTTAGGGTTATATCCCTGCAATAACAAGAAGTAAGGAAGGTCTGTAGGGGGGAGTATAAGACTCTGAGAGAGCCTGTCGAGCTTATCAGGGTCCATACAATCTTCATCAGCACCACCACCACCAACATCACCAGTGCCTCCATCACCACCAAGGTCGTTCTCTTCTCGAGCATTTGTTGCTGGGGTTTCATTCTCCAATTCGGTGTTCCCTGATTCAATACTATGTGCATCTGCCACCATCATGCTCTTTACATTTTTCCGGTCTTTCCGCCTGCGTGCATTTAAGTTCAGTTCACTGATACTGCGGCGCAAAGATGTGCCATCTGATCCCTCTCGAGGTAGAGGGGTGCTGCCCCCAGAAGCAGCACGGGAACGGCTCTTCTGTAGCTTTCGAGCCTGAGCATTAATCCCTGCAGTTTCAGATAAAAGCAGAAACATATTATTTAACAACTATATGGAAAAGTGTATCAAACAGTTCCATAACAGAATATTTATAAGTTTGAAAAGTAGATTTGTTTGTGCACACGTTTATTAAATGATACATTGTTATGTTACCTCTTATCATAAGGTTGTCACCTTTTCAGGTGACCAAAGTGACATGTTTTACTGAGGTATGAGTTCTCACAAGAAAAGAAACACATTCTCGATCAATGTGAAATACTTATTTACATTTTATTACAGAAAAAAAATCCTTATAGTTGTACAAGTATAATTTTTATATCATGTAAACATATTTAAGATACAACATCATAGTGTCTGACACTATTTTGATGAAAATATACCCAGACACTAAATCACAAAACATAGATAATGAGCACAATACATCAGTGAAGTAAAACATGTCAATAGAAGAATGGCAAATTCAACCCATCTGTAAAGTGTTAGGGTTAGGGATGGAGTTATTTTACATTTAGAGTTAGGGTTAACACTTATTAGTAAGGTTTCCTCACCAGTTTATACCAATTTATTGTCATTATCTATAACCTCATTGCTCTGTATCCTTTGTTTTTAATATGCACTTCATAACCTCTCTGCCAAAATCTCTCTCTGTTTAAACAAAGCACCTTGCACAATGGTGTACTGAAACTATACAAATGCCTCGTTCAGCCGTTAAAATACAACCATTCTCCATCTTTGCAACAGAAAATAACAAATACGACTCCAGTACACAAATGGTTTGGTGCTTTCATTCGTTTAATAAACTTCCTCAGAAACAGCCATGACTCACAAACATTACACATTTATACTATTATCAATTATGAAAATCAGCCAATAAACCAATCATATTCTTAACTCTTAATATGCTGATTTAAATGCTTAAACGTACAATGAACATTATACCCAAATGTTACTTTAAGTAGAAAATGTTTTCTTAAAAAAAAAATATATATATATATATATATATATATATATATATATATATATATATATATATATATATATATATATATATATATATATATACACATACATAAGTATTGATAAAAAGTCTTAAAAAGCTGAGTGTTCATAAAGTGACTAAGTGCATTGTATTATGCATTTTTAAATTAAAAAAAAAACACTTAATAGAAATGTTTTCATTGATACCAGGTGTGACATCAGCCCTTAAAATGATCTACCATTTGAGTTTTAAAAATTCAAGATATGCATTAAATGTGTCAATAAATCTTCCTCTATTCACCTTTTCTAGCACCATAAACTGGAATTTTTTAAAATCCGGACAGCTGAGAGAATGTCTTATTAGTGCATTATTTAAGTCTTTCTTTTTGATAGCTGTTACATGTTTTCTAATCCTACTAGCTAACTTTTGAATAGTTTTCCCTATGTAGAAGGATTTCCATGCAGAGCAAATAGCAACATAAACTAACCCTTCTGTGTTACAGGAATATCTACCCTTTGCAGTGTGCAAGAAATTATTGTGCTTAAAGAAAAAAACTACTCATAGGCAAAATAAACCTACATTGAGAACAATTATTACATGGAAATGTCCCTAGCTAAGTGTCATTTCTATTACTTTTGTTATATGAAACATTTTAGAGAAATTATTTTAAATTTCTAGTTTTCTTATAAATAAATTTAGGCTTGTACTCAATAATTTTATCTCCATCTTTATTTAAAATTATACAATAAAACCAGTGTCCAGTCTAGTACCTCTTTTCCTTTCTTCATTGATTAACAGCTCATTATGAAGGCAACACTATAATTAATACACCACATCTCTTTCATTCATACCATAAATTTTTACGCATTCAGATTTCAGGTGTTTACATTCTCAACCAATCTACATTCTGCCCAAGCTTCAATCAAATAATGTCACCTTATATGCTCATCACATTAACCAACACATGATTAGGAAATTATAATACCTTTCTTTAATCATGTATTAATAAATAATACCACCTACATTATTTATTTTAGTTGATAAAGCACAATTGGTATGAAATACTTATATCACAGTACTCATCTATCTTTATTCTCAGTATAATCCAACTCTTTACCTGAGCATTCACACTTCATCCATTTTACATTTAACACCATCTGTATCATACCATTTATCTAGCTTAAACGTCAGCCCCCCCATTAGTGTAATCAACAGGGGATGAGGTAAACCTAATATTTTATTCAATGTGCATATTTCAGAAACATATTAAATGGGTCTATCTTTTTAGTTATATAGAGAAAAATTGACACACAGCGTATCGTTTCACAACGAATATCAGTCACTCAGTTTTCATAATCCACCTTTACACAACATAATATACCAATGAGGATTTTGCAATTCTAGTCATATACCTTAATAATTCAATTAAAGGAAGGGACATCAAATGACTGCATAATATAAAATGAATAATTATCTGCAAGCACTCCTCCCATTGCTAATATCTTTGTCTCGACATTCATCTTTCAGTCTACACATTTATTACTCTTAAGGAGATCATTCTGTAATCCTTCATGTCTAATGAAAACTACTAATGACATTAGTCAATCATCTATACCAAACTTGAACATTTATGTTGCTCTCTAATGCAGCATCAACACACACATATAGACATATATACATATATAGATATATGGATTCACTTTATAATCTTGAAATACTGAAATATCGAATTTCAGTATTTCGAGACTATAAAGCCAAACTTCCAAAATAGTGAAACCCCAGAACCGAGAATCTGGAAATGTCAAATTTTGGGTTTTGGTGTTTTTCTACAGGACGTGGGATATACTGTGTGCTGATTTATGTTTCCTATTTGGATATGGTTGGATATGGTTGGAGATTAAGGTAAGTGAATATTTTTTTATGGGTTTTGGGTAGTGATTATGTATGTGAGTGTGTTCGGAAGTTTTAGGTGTGGGTTAGGGTAGGTAGGTAAGAGTGTGAGTGATGAGTGTGTAAGTGTTGAAAGTGGTGGTGTTTGTGCATTTGTGATGTGTGTGTGCGAGGATACTGTAGTGTGTAATGGTGAGTTTACTGTCTTTTTCTGTTTGGTGCGACCTCAGAGTTAGTATATATAAGTAGCGGGGGTGTGGGGGGGTGCAGCCCCCCACATGGAGGGTGCATGTGGGCTTGCCCCCCTCCTGCTTATATGTAGGGTAGGTTTATTTATTTGTATCATTGTGTTTGTGTGTGTTTTATTTGTTTGTTTCAATGTGGGGAGGATGGTGTATGTGTTGTGTGGTGTATGGTGTGTTTACTTTCGATGTTTTGCATTTCGTGGTTTTCAGATTTCGGTGTTTTGTTTTTCAACTTTATAGTCTTGAGATACTGAAATTCGATATTTCAGTATTTCAAGATTATAAAGTGAGTCTAGATATACATATGGGTTACCTACAAGTTGTCAAACATCAGCTTGTTGAATCCAGAAAACTGCTGGCACAGCTGATCGAATTTACTGGAAGTTGTTCTGTGCAAGATCATGCTACACTGGGGTTGGGGGAATTTGCCCTATTTCCACAATAGGGCAAGGTCGGAGTTGGTATATATAATTTTTATGGAGTGTTGTAGTGTGTGTGAGGGGCTTGCTCCCTGCAAAAAACAAGGCTGTGTTTGTCTTTTGACTTTTTTCCATCATCTGGTGATCAATATGATGTGCTCGATCATGTCTATTTGATGGGTTGAAGTTTCAATGAATTGTTGAACTTCCACACATACACACACAGACACACACACACACACACACACACACACACACACACACACACACACACAAACACACAAATCTATCTATACATATATATATATATATATATATATATATATATATATTGATATATATATATATATATATATATATATATATATATATATATATAGATAGATTTGTGTGTGTGTTTGCGGTGGTGGTGCTGCGGTAGCGTTGTCGCCTCACAGTTAGACGTTGCCCGTTCGATTCTCAGTTAGAGCATCTTCTGTGTGATGACATGCGTGAACAGGCGTTCCTTCATTGAAGGTTGTCCGTTAGGCCCGGCAAGCCAGCACGTAAAACTCTACTACCAATCATTAGCAGACCAGAGTTCTGCTGTGGCGACCCCTAACTGGGAAAAGCCGAAAGACACAAACAAACATATATTGCATATTATATATATTGTTTTCATTGCTTATGCATATCTTTCTCATAATGAAGGCAGCATAAAATAAAATAAGCAACACCCAGTCATATTATTTTACCTTTCTAGGTTAGTTTCCTATTTTGCTTAGTATTTCACCATTCTAGCTATAACTTGAATTTATATTTTTACATAATATTTCTACAGTGCATCACTTATAGTGCTCTTCCAAATTGTTGCCCACTAGAATCATTACTGGTTTATCATTTTCTATGTATAACTTTATTTTATGCTCTGATACAGGCCTTTCGTCAGTCCATCATTCTGCTGATATACCTTTATCCTGAAGTTTAATATTTCCTTATTGTTAAACTCCACCTTATATTTCTATAGATCTAGTGCTTAGCACAGAGAAAAAAAATACTGTGTACGAAATGCAGGAATTAAATGCACAGTCATTCTATCTGTCAGTAACATTTCCTGGATAATTGACATCTGTATTAAATAACTATTTTGAGTATTTTAAATAGAAATGTTTAACAAAAAGTTATATACTTGATTTTTATCATCCAAAATTGCTTAATGAAGTGCTCTGTCTTATTAATTTGCCCTGCATCAGGAACAAGAAATAAGTGTGCAAGGGTAGCCCTTTCCTGTTATGTATATATAGTCCATAACATTGTTTATTAATGTGGTTATTATTTCACCATATTCAAACTGAAAGTCAAGATTTACATTCTTTTTGTTTATAGGTTCATATGTTCATAAGTTTATACTAGGCTAAGAACTACTAGGCCTTTATAAGCCTAGCCATACAATCCAAAAGAATCTCATGAATTATTATGCCTTACAGGTTATTTTAATGGGTGTATGTTAGTTAAGGCATAATTTAATGGCTTCTTCTGTCCATTAGAGACATAAGTGTCAGGTCAGGGGTGAATTTCCAATTTCTCATCCACTGGTCCAGGTTGCACTTGAAGAGGGTTAGGGAAGGGCTCTTATTTACATGAATCAGAAGCATATTCCAGAGAATGGGTATTCTCTGAGATACATACCTGTTCCTCCAACATGTCCTATTTAAGTCACAAACAAAGTTTATAACTTTATATCTAGAAGTTCTGGTGCTATTTGTTTTGTAGATATGCAAAATGTCCATCGCAATGGCATCCAAGGATGCCTTGTATGCCAGGTATAAATCACCTCTTAGCAGACTGTAGGAAACAGATTATAAAGACAGGGCTTTGAGGTGTGTTTACACCCTGTATTCTTTTTGTGAGGAACCTCTGTGGATGTTCCAGCTACTGCACATGCCTGATCAAGTACATACAGAAGGGTGCATTATACTCAATGATGGGTCTAATGATAGCTGAGTACAGTGGCACAATGACTTCCCTGGACCTAGATGCCATGCCCTTACTTATAAGTTCTGTGATACAGAATAATTTTTTTTCAACTGTAGATACATGTTGGTTGAAAGCCAGGTTACTATCTACATGAGTCCCCAAATCTCTGAATACTGTGTCCACTTTTAGGCGTGTTTTGTCAATGAGGTATATTTCCTAGGTAGCCAACTTTCCAGAAAGTAGTATTATGTATTTCTTGGTATTCAGTTTTAAGCCATGGCTTTGCCACCAATCATTTGTCTGTTTTACAACTTCCTGTAAGATGTTAGTATCTTGGGGGGGGGGGGGAGGATTATATAATTACTCCTAGCTTGCAATCATCTGTAAACTTTGTAAGTCATAGGCTCTTGACATTGGTCTTGACTTCCAGAAAATAGATACCAAAGAGCAGCAGACCCAACACAAAGCCCTGGGGGATGCCACTGATGGCTGTCCTCTTTGTGGAGAGGGTATCTTCAATCCTAACTTCTTGGCTCCTATCTTCTGTGAGCGAGCTGGCTATCCAACGAGTTATATAGGGGTTTATGCCTAGGTCTGCGAGTATTTTTACAATGCCCTAGAGGGGTATCACATCAAATGCCTTAGCTGGATCAAGGGAGGCATTGTACCCTCCTCCTTTGCCTTGATGACCTTCTCAAAGAAGTCCATCAGGTTCAGTAGGCATTACCTGCCTTTGACAAAACCAAACTGGGTTAGGTCAAGTGTCTGAAGGTTTTCTATGTCATTGTTAATCATTTCCATGATAATTCTTTCCATGGCTTTGCATATGAGACTAGTCAGACTAATGGGTCTGTAGTTCCTAGTATTCAGTTATGGTCCACCCTGTGCAGAGACATGACCATTGCAGCCTTCCATTCATGTGGCATGAAGCCTGTGCAGAGTAGGGTTGAATAATGACACCAGTGTCTCCAAATGGTCATATTTAAGGCTGTCATATCTTTCAATATTGAGTCCATTAAGGCTGTTTAGGGAGGCATCCTGGCATATTATCAGCACCCATCACAACTGTATTCTTGGCCTTAGATAGTGCAGCTAAGACCTGCTCCCTACTGACAGTTGCAAGGATTATGTTAGATGGTGTTTCCTGAGGGGTGGCTGGGGATGAAAGAGTGGAAAGTTGGAGCTGAATTTGTTAGCCAGAAGATTTGCTACATCTCCTGGTTCCATGAAACGGCTCCATTTACTTATAGTTAGACACACTGTTGTGTGCTGCCTTTGAGGTTTCAGACATAGGTGAAGAATGCCTTATGGTTGTCCTTGGCCTGGAACACTATCCTTACCTCAAAATTTGCTTTATTAGACTTAATTAGTCATCTTAGTTGTATATTCAGTTTGAATCTTTTTTGGTGTTCACTTCATAATTTTAGCTATGACTTTTTTCTGTTGTTGTACAACCTGTTTAACTTTGGATTTCACAAGGGTGGCTCATTTATGAGTTAGTTTTGGGCATACTCCTGGTAGGCACAGTAGCCTGTATGCAGTCATTGACATGATTGTACAGAGCTTCATTGAATAATTCCACATTGGCTGCTGTGTTATCTGGGTTTGGAAGGGCATTACATTTTGACAGGTTATCACTTAAAAGGTAGTTTGCCTTGTACTAGTTTCTAACTGTGATAGGGTTTGTTGGGGTTACAGAATTAATTTGCATTTAGAAGGAGACTGCTTTTTGTCTGACCTGACCAGAGACCACATGACATGGGATGGAGGTGCCGTGTTTTCCCTTATTTGTGAGTACTAGGTCCAATATGTTTGCACCTCTATTAAGTGTCCACTAACTGGTCCTGGGTGTTTGTGTTTACAAAGTATACTAATCTCTGTGCCTGCAAATTTGGGGTCATGTAGGATTCCCAGTTTATAGAGGGATAATTAAAGTTCTCCATGAGTACAGTATATGGTGGAATGGTGAGTGTCTCCAGTAGGTCTAAGTATGAACTTTGGGTTTTATGGGACTTAGAGGGCCACCTATATCTTGCTTGGATATCGTATGGAACTTTGCCTATGATAATTAGGACATGGAGGAACTCCAGTGTGTCATCCAGTTTAACAAACCTAGAGGCATGCCTGTTATTAATGTAGATTGAGACACCTCCACCTTTGGTCCCTGTCTGTGCAATTGCTGGTCTAAATGTGCTGAAGTTGCTGAGGCCTTGCACTGACTTGGTACCCTCTGCTGCTTTAAACCATGTCTTTGTAGCAGCACAGATGTCCGCATACTCTAAGGTAAGGAGTGTATGGAGGGAGTGGAGCTTTGTGTTTAGACTCCTGACATTGAGCAGTAACATCTTTAGATTTCCTTGGGTAGAGCTATGCTGGAAGGTTTGTCGATTTGGCAATGCCTAAAAAAGGCTGTATGGGGGAGAACAATGTTTTAGCAAATATTTAAAAGTGAAGAGGGGATGGGGCAAACCATCCTTGGCAAAGCAATGTGGTTTGTTAACCATGTCCTCCCATGCTGTCAAACATTGCATTTACCAAGAATGACACCAATAATGTAGTCAATTATTAAAGTCAGTCATCTTCTGTACATATCGTGGCATCATCCTTGGTAATGGAGAATGCTGCTCAGTGCCAGGAACATTCCAGCCTAGGACACATAGACCAAGAGCTTCATAATGTCTCAATTTATATATAGTCTAGGGAGGTACATCTCAGGTCATTTACACCTATGTGGACTATGACTGAATCATACTAGTACTTATGATGCAATGGCTTGATTGCATGAGGAACTTGGCAGATTCTGGTCCCTGATAGGCAACTGACAATTATTTACTCCTTATGCAGCCTGGTGAGTGGGGCATTATTTGTTATATATGGAGTCCGGTATGACTACAGTCCTGGGTAGTGCATTGGCTTGCCTTATGGGCTTGGTAGTTGAGGCTCCACTGGGTATGCCTGTATGTGCAGTGTTAGGTGTCGTTTCTGTTAAGTGCTTTCAGGTTTACTGAGGATTGTTTTTGCAGGTGGAATATCTGGGTTGTGGTTTGGGAAGATTGCATATCTGTTGGTCTATGTGTGGTGAGTATAGTGTGTGTGTTTTTCCCAACCAGATTGTTATTATAAAGTTTCTATCTGGGACTTTGCCTCCAGAGACATTGTGTATATACATTTCTCACATACTGCATTTGTTTCTTTGAGGATTAAATGGCTGTCAGTGAACATTAGACAATTGTTACATTGTCTCAATATAACCATATCCATCAATCTGGCTGCTGAGAAATTAGGAAATTGCATATCCATGATGTCAGGTCCTTTACTGAATGAGCTACAAAGGTGTGGTACATGAAGGGTAAATAGTGGGCTGTCAAAAGGTGCTTTTGGGACAAGAGACTAGACAAGGTGATACGGTGCTCTTCAACGCGCAGACTGGTGGCCACTAGATGGACTGTCCCAGACATCTTCATGTAAAAATGCAAAAAAAGATTGCTTGAGACTGAATGCTCCCACAAAACAAATTAAAAAAACTACCTGGATACGGCAGTTTCAAGTATCAGGAACCTTTAACATAATTTAAAATGCAAAATCAAGAAATAAAGAAAAAAATAAAGCGGCAGCATTCTATAACAGTTAACCTAAGTGCAAAATAATAAAATAAATGTCTTATCTACCAGTGAGGTAGCAGGATTAATTCAGGACCCTCTATGAGTGTGGCAAGTATGCCAAGCAGATGAGGGCTCTGGAATAATGAGCACACAACAATTTGTAGGAAAGGAAGTTTGCTTAACAGCAATACTGGTTTGTTGCATGGGTACTCAGTATTATGGATATGTGGAAAACAATGGGTGGGAAAAGTACTTTAATAGCTTACACAACAGACAATAGCAATAAAAGAGTGGAGGGAGAGACTTGGAGGTCAGACTACCATGAGGGGCAAAGGCCAGAGATGAAGCCTTTTTAAAAGTACAACAGGAATAGGGTGGGAGGCTTGGGAAAAAAATATTCAAACTGCTAGAAGCAGGCTAGCTAGAGATGGATCTAATCAAATAAAGCCAGGAATAGAGTTCTCCCTATGATTGAGCTACAGGTTAGTCAACCTGGTAGGTCAGAATTTCAGAATATTTAGCTTAATGTCTCAGTAGTGTAGGGTAAGGTAGACATAAAGGAGGAACAGGGGAACAGAAAGGCACTGGAATTAAGCAGGTAAGTGATAAACAGAAAATAAGAGTCTTGCAGAAAAACTGGAATATAAATAGGTTCATAGGTTCATACTAGGCTATCTGCCCTGGGGCAATTATAAGCCTAGCCCGATTCTGTATGGCTTACGCCACCCCTTGATTTGAGTATACTGTGCCCTTTTTAAGGTTTAGTTTACTGTGCCTCTGTCTAATAGTGACACGGGAGTAATCCCTGGGACAAACCTACGATCCCCCATCCACCTATCGAGATTCTTCTTGAAGAGATTCAGTGAGGTGCTCTGCCTCACATGAACTGGAATTCTATTCCAAAGCGAAGGGAGCCTCTGGGTTATGAACCTGTCCCTCCAGCAAGTTCTATTTATTTCTGTGCTGAGGTTCAAGTCCCTCAAGCGTGTGGCTCTAAGGGATTTAGATTTACTGAGGTGGAGCATGTCCATTAATTCTGGATTTGACATAGCTTTGTATGTTAGGCATAGATCGCCTCAAAGTAGGCGGTATGCAACTGAGTAGAGCTGGAGTTTTTTTAACCGAGCAGCATATGGCATCTGTTTGAGACCCTTGATCCTCTTGGTGAGATACTTTTGGGGTCTTTCTAATTGCTGCAGGTGTCGGGTAAGGTACATCCCAAAAGGGGCATTGTATTCTATGATGGGCCTGATGAGGGATGAATAAAGGGCACGATTACCTCTCTTGATCTAGATGTGAAACCCTTTGTGATGAGGTGGGCTATGTAGAAGGTCTTTCTAACCACTTTGGCAATGTGGTTTTCAAAGGAGAGATTGCTATCAACTTGGGTCCCCAGGTCCCTAATAACTTTCTCTGTACTTAATGGGTTTCCGCCTATGTGGTAATTTGTGGGCACATTGTTTTTGCCAAAGGGTATGACTATACATTTTTTGGCATTTAGCTTTAACCCATGGCACTGGCACCAGTTATCTGTCTCTGTGAGACCTTTTTGAAGGATGTTTGTGTCAGCTGGAGAGTTGATTATGGCGCCCAGTTTGCAGTCTTCTGCGAACTTGGTGAGCCATAGTCCTCCCACGTTTGCCTGTACCTCAGAAAAGTATATACCGAACAAGAGTGGTCCCAGGACAGAACCCTGTGGGACGCCACTTGTGACCGGTTTCGAGTCTGACATGGCTCCAGCAACTCTCACTCTGTGGGTTCTGTCTTTGAGCCAGTTTGCAACCCATCTTGTGACATAGAGGTTTATATTTAAGCTGGATAGCTTATCTATGATGCCCGAGTGGGGTATTGTGTCAAATGCCTTTGCAAGGTCCAGATAGGCTGTGTGGACTACCTTCCCTTCATCTATAGCTTTGGTGACTGTTTCGAAGAAGTCAACCAGGTTCAAAAGGCAGGATCTGCCCTTGACAAAGCCGAACTGGGTAGGATCTAGTGTCTGTAGGTCCCCAATGTCTTTGTTTATGAGCTCCATGATGATTCTCTCCATAGCCTTTCAGACTAAGCTAGTCAGGCTTATGGGGCGATAGTTTCCAGGGTCCATAGAGGCTCCACCTTTGTGAAGTGGGACCACTGTTGCTGTACGCCATTCTGTGGGCACATATCCTGTAGTAAGGCTGAGATTGTATAGCTGTTTTATTTGAGGGATTAGTTCCTCTTGGAGTTCATGTAGGACACAACCTGGGATGCCATCTGGTCCCATGGAAGCAGTGTTTTTTGCTTTGGAGAGGGCAGCCTTCACCTGAGCATCAGAGATGTTTGGGAGGCAGCCCTCTGCCGGGATAGATACTTGCTCTTTTGGGGGGGGAGAAGTTTGCACTGAACCTGTCTGCCAGGATATTGGCGATGTCTGTGGGCTCAGTGTATTTTTTGTCATTTAGAATCAACTCAGAACAAGTCTGGGAGTTGCTTCCCAGGTTTCTAACATAACTAAAAAAAGCCTTATGATTGTCTTTGGTGTCCTGTGCAATTTTTCTCTCGAAGCTGGCCTTGGAGGATTTTATGAGGGATCGTAATTTTTTGCTAGTACGGATCAGAGATGCCTTCCCTATTAGGGATTTTGCTCTATCATGTAGTACCTTCCTCCTTCTGTTGTACAGTTTATTTATGGCAGGGGTCCACCAGACTGGACGCCTGCCTTTGGATGATTGGGTCTTGGTTTTGTTTGGGATAGCATGATCCATGCATTCCTGGAGATGTCCGTAGAATGCGTTTATATAGGATTCTGCAGTTTGGGCCATAGTTACCACTGGCCCTGGGGCCTTGAAGGATTCCACTTTGGTTTTGAGAAGTGAGAAGTTCGCTTTTGAGAAGTTTTTCACTGTGGTTTTCTGGGCTGGGGGTGGGGTCGGGATGTGGACATCCAGTGAAATTAATTTATGGTCTGATCTTACCAATGAGGGATATACTTCTGGTGTGGAGCATAGAGTCCCCATGTTGGTAATGATCAGGTCTAGTATGTTGTCCCCTCTTGTGGGAGTGGTGACTAATTGTTCCATAGCATTTGAGTTTATAATTTCCAGGAACCTTTGGGCTAAGGTGCTGGGGCTTGAGTAGTGCTCCCAGTCAATGTTTGGGTAGTTGAAGTCGCCCAATATAATGGTGTTCGGAGAGATCTTCATGTTCTCCAATGTTTTCAGGAAAGCCGAGTGGGATTCCTGACTTTGAGAGGGTGGTCTGTAGGATGCTATAAACTGAAAAGCAGTCTTGCCAACTGTTAGTTGCACATGGATGGTCTCCGATACTTCATGCAATGCCACTAACCTGGAGGTGTGGATATCCTTGATAAATATGGAAACTCCCTCCTTTTGTGGTTCGGTCCGGGTTTTGGGGCCGAAAAGCATGATATGAGGTATAGCCTGGTAGTGCTGGGGTGCTCTCTGGAGCCTTGAACCAGGTTTCTGTCACTGCACAGATATAGATGTTCTCCATACTGAGGAGAGCTTCGAGTGCGTGCATCTTGAGGTTAAGACTTCTGGCGTTTAGCAGCATTACCCTTAGTTTCTTGTTCCTTGCGCTGTCTATGGGGGTGGGTTTGACTTTTGAGCCTTGCCTAAAAAAGGCACAATGGGGTGGCAAGAGCCTTTGCCAATATCCGAAAGCCCAGTGGTGACAGGTGCAAGCCGTCCCTAGCGAAGCAACGTGGCTTGTCGAGCATGTCATCCCAGGCTGACAGACACTGGATCCCCTTTGAATGACACCAAAATTTTAGCCAATTGTTAAAATTGATCATTTTGTCTTTGTACTATGGCATCATTCTAGGTGAGGGTAAGATGCTGCTCAAGGTCAGGGTCATACTAGCCTGGGCTACATGATGAGAGAGCTCCTCTATGTCTCTTTTCATGTAGTCCAGGGAGGTACATCTCAGGTCATTCACACCAGCATGTACAATGACTGAGTCATATTTGTATTTGCTTTGGAGTGACCTGAGTGCTTGCGTTATGTGGCGGATCCTAGCACCTGACAGGCAGCTCACCGTGACCTTCTCTTTATTCAGCCTGGTGAGCGGGACGTCAGTGCGTCTGACAATAGAGTCACCTATTACAAGAGTATCAGGTGTGTTATTCAGCCTTAAGGGCTGTGGCTGCTTGGCATACTGACTTTGTGGGCTATGTGTTGTGTGTGTTTTGTTTTGAGGTAGCGTTTGCTTGGATGTCTGCTTTGGAGGTCTCTGTTGCTTAGCTAGATTTTTATTTAGAGCCTCCGAATATGTTTTTGTGTATTTATGTGTTTGGTTCGCTGATGTGGTGGGACTATGTGATACTGGAATTGTGTTGTGTGAGGTTACCTTCTCCTCCTGACTGGTTACACCAGTTTTGAGATGAGAGAGCTCAGCCTCCAGTTTGGCTAAATAGTTGCATCTCTCACATATATTTGAACCTGTTTGGAGGAGGAGAGGGTTGTCCGTGTACATGAGACAGTTGTAACATTGCCTCAAAATTCCCAGATTCACCAGCTGGACTAGAGAGGAAACCATTGAGTGACCTTTGGACATGCTAGAGTAATATAGGGAAACTGAATTTAAGATGGACCAATAGAGGACAGGGTAATCATAGAGAGTATAAGAGTAAGTAGTGCTTATGGTTTAATAGTGCTAACTTGAAGGATTACTTAATTGGACCAGTGAAGGGCCTTAGAATAAGAATATGGTGTTTAAATTGAGAGATAGAGCAGTTCTAAGAGAAAAAGTGAAGAGCAGACTTTGTGGAGCCAGGAATAGTTTAAACCCAATTAGGCGGCGCTGCCCGCTGTTGCGCTATGCACAAAAATGCGCAAAACCACGCAAAAGAGGGTTTTAAGAGAGGAAGATGAAGGAGTTTTGGAATTGACCCAAAATGGCCAATAAAACTACAGTTTCAAGTCAGTGACCACTCCCCCAGGGGCAGGCAGGCTGCTCAATGTTTTTCACTGCCACTGATCAACAGAGAGACTTCCCTCTAGCCCAAGCAAAAATGGCCTCACAGAAACTTACAAACAGTTCAAGAACAGCAAGCCTGTAACTGAACTTTTTTAAATCTCAGAAAAGATGGAAAAAAGCAAGATTTTTTTTTTTTTTGTTTTTTTCAGAGATAGCAGAGGTTCACAAGTATCAACAAGTTATAACAGTGCAGCAAATGACCCCACACAAGAGTGCTAGGCCAAAGACAGATAAAATGCAATTTTTGAGAAAAAAAACGATTTTAAAAATAAGTGCAAACAGGAAATTCAGTAAACAGCTCTAGGTTGTGCTCTAAATACAGTTACTAATGCAGAAATCAAGTTTAACAAGCCAGAAAATGCTCAAAATAGGTGGCTATGCAGAAAAACTTAGCAAATAAACAGAGGAAAAATACTTAAAATCTCAAAAGTGGCTCCTTTCTTCTCTCAGAGCTGTAAAAGCACCAAATCACCATTCCTGGAGCAGAACATGCAATACTGTCACCACTGCAATCCAACCAAAGTCTAAAAGTGCCAGACTGTGCAGAAATTTATATTAACACTGTTTATGAAAAATGCAGTAATAAATGACTAAATTAGGCTCAGATTTGGCAGTCCTTCACAGTTCTTAGACAACTGCAAATGAAACAACAAGACTAAGGCCCAAAACAGGGTTCAAAGTATAAACAGCTAGCTTTTACAAGTAAGTCTACTTATGGAGATAGACGTACAGTATAATGTGTAAATTATGCTAAGAACTTGCAGTAATTCACAATCTTCACACAACTGCAAATGAGGGTATAAGACAAAGGTCCCAGAACAATCTAAAAAAATCAAATGGATAATTTTTATTAGCTAAATCATGGAAAAAAGCAGAAAAGTTCAAAAATGTATCACCACTCAAGTCACTATGAGTGCAACTTAAAAAAAAAAACACTTAAGTAGATTGAAATAAAAGATTTCTTTCTTCTCTTTTGATGAAAAGCTTGTTTCTCACAGTTCAGGGCTTTCCACACCTCTCTGAGTCTTACATAAAAAAATTCTCACCCTATGCTTCAGCAGTGAAGGTCATTAAATTAAAATTAAATAAAGGCAGTTGCAAAAAATGTTATTGCAAATTCTTCAGAAACCAGACATTGTGATAACTCACAGCAAAAATGTTATCAACATATATACAAAGCTGGGTAATATCCTTCATGGTGCAATCAGAAAATTTGAAAACAATGGTTTCCCCAGTATTGAGGTCAGCTTTAGCCCTCACAGCTATCTACTGGGTAAAACTTTCAATTATACACATTTAGTAAATCTACCTCTATTACACCTCGTTTCAAATAATATTATGGAACATTTCAAAATATCCAGCTGTCATGTCCCAGGAATTATAGGTTCATAGGTGCATACTATGCTAATTACCACTAGGGCCTTTATAAGCCACGCAGTGCAAGTGTCTTTTTGTATTTTGGGCATTTATATTAGGCTAGAAGTAGGAGGGCTATGTTAGTTAGGGTGTTGCTAATAATTTTAAAGAGGGGGTGTGTTAGTTTGGACATAATTTACTGTCTGTCTCTGTTTATCAGAGATATGGAGACCAGACAAAGTATGAATTTCTGATTGCCCATTCCAAAGATAACAGCTTAATAATATAACTGCAGACATATGCAAATGTTTCTTCTAAGTCAAATCAGATTTTTCCTTCCATTCATCATATATTTCTCTTGCAGTATCAATATCCCCTCAGCTCAGAGTTGTTTTATCTTATTTTTTTGTTCTACACATGATTCTGCAAATTTCACAAGTAACTCTTTTACTTTCCAATTACTTCATCTTGACTGTCAAAGGGCAGCATATTACCGTTCCAAAACATCTTTAAAATGACAGAAAATGGCAGTTTAACCATAATTTTTCTTCATTTGCACTCTTTTATTGCTTCTTAAAATGCAAATGTCAGTGCCTGCTCAGATCAATCACTTTTGCTCAGTTGTCACATTTTCCACACTACTTGGCCTTTATCATAAGACATCAACAATTCTATCAGTACTGGTCTAGGTTTCCCATATCTGAGTTCCAGCTCTAGCAAACTCAGTCCACACTACCATCTTGGTTTTCATATATTCCAACCAGTGGCAGCTGGTGACTTCAAATCAAAGAGGGGGGCTGCAGGAGACACCTCAATGGGGGTGGGGCCAAGTAGAAAGCGGTGGGGTTAACATCATAGGGTGGGGCTGTGACATGAAAGCTTGTACAGTGGGATCAACACTGATCATGCTTACCATGTTACATACAATGACTGCTTAATCACTATGGCACATGCTGAATAGTCTACTAAATACTAGACTAAATCACATTTTAGAGCTAATGAGGTGTTTACGTCATGCTATAAGAGCATAAAACCTAACCATCTCTAAACAGTAAAAAATAGTTGGTCTTGACTGCATGAATATTATGAGTACACATGATGTAGTAAATATACATTGTACTGTATCGGGTAATCTGCATTTTGTACAATGCCAAGTGAAAAGTAAGAAGATTTGGAAATCCTACTGTACTATTTTAATTTATTATTCACAATTCAAGGTCACTCCAATGCCTAATGTACCAGTTATTCTGATAGACACTGACTCAGACTTGCATGACAGCTGACTTTACCAAAATGCACATTAATCTTGCAAAGCCAGAATTACAACAGTAACAGTAAAGAGCAAGGACAGTCAACTCATTTCATTCAGAAACAGCCCCCCCCCCCCCATTGCTGAACAACAGAATCTGCTTTGACCCTGCTAAGATTAAATCTGCTTTGACCCTGCCAGGATTAAATTAACATACTTGCATTAATTTCATTTAGTTGACAGAAACATTAATCACAACTTATGTGTGCCAGCTCACCTTACAAAAATACACATTTCATTTTATTTATTTTACTTTTATTTACCCAGGTTTGTCCAACTGTCTTGAGTAAAAAAAAAAAAACTTTTCAGCATACATCTGGGAAGAAAAGCTTTACCACATTATAAACATTTTTAAGCAAACATTCAATATATACATGAACAGATATGAAATAACATACATTATGAATGATTCATACATTTGCTAATTAGATTACATTCATCTGAAAGTACAGACAATTATTACAGTCTTCTAAAGCTGGAATTACAACAACAGTAAACAGCAGGGCCAGTTGCCTCATTCACATATAGCCACAATCCCTATTGCCCACCCCACCCACAGTGTCTGGTTTGATCTTGCGAGGTTAAAAGACAAAAAAAGGATAACAGACAACACTGTTATTAATATATGTATTTTTTTCACATAAACAATAGCGAGAGTTCAGAGCTTGTGGTTGATCTTACTTCACTCAGATGCACGTGACTCTTGCAAAGCAAGTCAGATGTACAACCGTAAGGTCAGTCATTTCATTCACACATACTAGGCATAGCCCCCCCCCCCAGCCTGATTGCCTACCCACAGTATCTGCGTTGAGCCTACAAGGTTTAAAATAATAAAAAGAGAAGACAACAGTTACATTACTGTATTTCTTTCGTATCACATAGTCAAGAGCTTGCAAGTAATCTTACTTCAGTTCACTCATATACACTTTAGTCATGCAAGGCTAGAGTTTTAACAACAAAACATCCACATATCACCCTAATCTATCTTGGTTGACGCTGCAAAAAGATTGGGTTAAAAAAAATCATCCACAAGTAGCCCCCAAAAGACATTGCATACCTAGTATTTGTTTGACCCTTGCCAGGATATTGTATTAGAAAAAAAGACATCCACAGTCAAGCAGCCTCCAAAGCATACTGTCTCCTTAGTATCGGGTTAAGCCTGCCAGTATAGTATATAAAAAAAAAAAAAAAAAAAAGAAAGTCATCAACAGTCCCCAAAACACATTGCCTCCCTAGTATCTGGTTAACCCTGCCAGGATATTATATTAAAAAAAATAGTCATCAACAGCCCCCAAAACACACATACCACTAGTATCTGGTCAACCCCGCAAAGAAAAAAATAAATACAGAAATGATCTTGTCAACCCTGCCAGGAAAAAAAGTAAATACAGAAAGTATCTGGTCATCACTGCCAGGTGAAAATGCAGAAAGTATGTGGTTGGGCCTGTGAGGAAAAAAACCTTAAAACTTAATTAATCTTTTTTTTTGGGGGGGGGGTTAATTTACAAATAGCCTACCTTGGCTTCTTTCTTTCACCTTAAAGTTTGATTCCTAGTCTCTGATCGATGATTAAAAAATTTCCACTTTTTTTTCGCTAAGAGGCCTCCATCTTTCACTCGCTCCCTCGCAACATAACTATATGGTGACACTTTTTTAACTTCTGTACGCATTACTTGCAGAGCATCATAGTGACTCCATTGCAGTTGCCTACCAACTTTTCCTTCAAATTACACTGATTCCTCCACACAATCCATTTCTTCCATTGCCAACCAAAAGACAACACCTTCATTCACAGGTTCACCCATAGCTTTGTGAAATATACTACTTTTATTTGACTAATTTAGCTGGATGGAATGACTTGAGAAGGCAACCAGCTTCTGCAAGCACTGCATGTGTCCCAGCACAGAAGCATTTTTGATTTTATGCTTCTTTTACTCTTTATCCATTGTTTTACTGTAGGTGCACAGCTGTGTCTTCTTTTACTCTTTATCCATTGTTTTACTGTAGGTGCACAGCTGTGTCTTCTTTTACTCTTTACCCATTGTTTTACTGTAGGTGCACAGCTGTGTCTTCTTTTACTCTTTATCCATTGTTTTACTGTAGGTGCACAGCTGTGTCTTCTTTTACTCTTTATCCATTGTTTTACTGTAGGTGCATAGCTGTGTCTTCTTTTACTCTTTATCCATTGTTTTACTGTAGGTGCACAGCTGTGTCTTCTTTTACTCTTTATCCATTGTTTTACTGTAGGTGCACAGCTGTGTCTTCTTTTACTCTTTATCCATTGTTTTACTGTAGGTGCACAGCTGTGTCTTCTTTTACTCTTTATCCATTGTTTTACTGTAGGTGCACAGCTGTGTCTTCTTTTACTCTTTATCCATTGTTTTACTGTAGGTGCACAGCTGTGTCTTCTTTTACTCTTTATCCATTGTTTTACTATAGGTGCACAGCTGTGTCTTCTTTTACTCTTTATCCATTGTTTTACTGTAGGTGCACAGCTGTGTCTTCTTTTACTCTTTATCCATTGTTTTACTGTAGGTGCACAGCTGTGTCTTCTTTTACTCTTTATCCATTGTTTTACTGTAGGTGCACAGCTGTGTCTTCTTTTACTCTTTATCCATTGTTTTACTGTAGGTGCACAGCTGTGTCTTCTTTTACTCTTTATCCGTTGTTTTACTGTAGGTGCACAGCTGTGTCTTCTTCCTTAAATCGATTTCAGGACTACTTTTCCTGCATTAAATTTGCTGGAACACTAGGATTTAGGTCATTTTTTTGAAATCAGACTCGCAAAAGACAACTTAACAGATTCCAAATAGTCTAATTTCCAAACATTTGCCTGGATCCATAGCACAGAAGTATAAAGACTATCACACATGAATCTGAAGTTCAATTAGCAGCTTAAGTTTCTATTGGAGCTTCCTGGGGAAGGCGGGAGTGAGTGCCTACTGTTGGACCACCCATCCTGGAGAGAAGGAGACTGCTTGGTACACCACAAAGGTGAAATTACTAGGAATGCTAGCTGTTACCTAATGTAGATAATGCCAGCCAAGTCTGCACGGTCATGGTGCCTAGCATCACTAAGCTGGGGCTGGGGGTTATGCAGTATGTGTAAATATGATTCCCTACAGGAGACTGCAATCATAGACTTAGCAGAATCACTGATGGGGAGGCAGTATAACCAACACGGAAAGGGTAGGTCACTACCTAGGACCAACAAGATACCTTATTGCCAACCACCCACCGCTTACCTTGCCAGCTGGGATTCCCAGGCAAGAACAAATGCCCATAGAGTTGTTGCCCATCCAGGAAATGCTTGACTCCTATGTTCCAGGAATGAACGGGCTGATTAGACATCTGTAGTGGAGCCATCAGGCAATGTTCTGGGAGGGCAGAGCATTAAATTCAACAAAAATAAACTTAATAATAATTTCCACCTAATTATCCCTAATATTTTTTGGAAGGCAAAACCTTCATGCCTCTTATACATGATACAAAACTACACACATAGTGTGATACTAACCCTAATCATCTAACAGTAAACCTAAACTTAACAATAGCCCTAGCACAAATATCTGTCCTAAATCTAGACTAAACCTGACACTAAGTAAATCACAGAAATGGCCAACTATTACAGCAATCACATTGAATCAAACAGTACTTCCATAGTGTAGAGCTGAATAAACCGAATTTACTTATTTTACATTTGCTTATCAGGAAAGTCCGATTGGGTAAGGTATCCATTTTCAGCAGAGCCCTGGGGAGAAAAGCTCCAGTACATAGAAAAGAAAAACATTTTTACATGCAAACCTCAAAATAAGAAACAAGAAAAACATTTTTTACATGGGAAGCACAACAACATAGCAAATAAAATATTTTTACATAGGAGGCACAGCTATATAGCTATTAGAAAGGATTAGGAGAGAAATATACATTGCATGAATAGAGCATATTTATATTGAAACAGACAATATGATTTGACAAACATATTCATATATAACACAGAGATCCTCACCTACTGGTAATCCTAGCAGAGACAAACATATTCATATATAATACAGAGATCCTCACCTATTGGTAGCCCTAGCAGAGGAAAATATAGATAAGATAAGTGTTGGAAAGGTTGGCAGTGGGGAAGGAAAGGAAGAAGTAGGTCAGTGATTCAGTGGGAAGGTAGAAGGTTAATGCTTCGGCATCAATCCCGACTAATCTTATACACCCTCTCTTACCTCTGTTCACTCACTCCCTTCAGAAGACTATCTCAAAAACACCTTTGTTAATTAGCCTCTGATACAAATTAATTTAGAACGTTGTATGGTTTATGGTATATAATTGCTTATGCAATTTATACTCTTCATGAATGTTTACTAAAGTATAACTCCCCTATTCTTATACTGTAAATAAAAGTAAATGTCCTTCCTAGTATAAATTTTCTACTAGTATATTTTAGATTGAACCTTACTTCTGTTTGTATTCTTACTAACTACTTGCTTTTTTTTATGTAATGACTTGTTTTGTATTAACTTTAATGTGGAGCATTTCTACCCGGGCCTCTGCTGAAAATGGACATATATCCAGTTGGACTAGTCCGGTAAACAAATGTAAAATAAAATAAAAATAAAATTTAATACAGTGTAGTAACAGGATGTAAGAGGGGAAGGAAGGTGAGATTAGTACTTGTGCACAGTGTTAGACGTTATAGTGAGGTGATATGTTGGGGATTTTATAGTACAGATGGAGGTGGTTACTGGAGACAAAGAGTGGAGAAAGTAGGTGTGGGGAAATTGAACTTGGGTAAAGGATGGGAGGTGGGAAGTCAGAAAGGTTTGAAACGGGGACAGATAAGTGATTTTCATTCGATGTAACATTTAACCAAATAGCTTTGATCAAAATGACATGAATAAGTTGTCAGAGAACAAGTGTCATATTCCTAAGTATCATGGTGCCCTCATTATACCAGCTGACATCCCCTCTGTAAGTTTTACCTTGATCCATAGTTTTGGTACAGAGAAAAGACAGCAACAAGCATGCCTTTGCCTGATCACAAAAGCATAGATGTTAAACGCCAAAGTCAAAAATCCAAGTCAGGTTCAATTTATCATATGTTGGCAGTGGAAATGTACTGCCTTTCAAACAAACATATTTTCTCCAGCTGACACTAATACCAACAAATGATAAAAAAATGCAAAAAAATGGATTATGATAGCAAATAATCCCTACTTGAGCCTCACTGCTTATTCATTTACATACATATTGGAGAAGGTGGAGATATTACTTGACACTCAACTTATTTTCCATTATTTCTCATACGAAAACTTTACAACTTTTTCAAATATAGCTGAATTTTAAATATTCTCACTATGCATGTTCCACCATAGCTGACATACAGTGAAGGATGGTATTTGTAGCAGAAAGAAGGATCATACCTCTCAACTGTCCAGATTTTTTCCTCAAATTTTTGGTCTGTTGCTCATAAAATTTGTGATTTTCTGACAAGTCATTGTGATGACTTGAGAATTGAAGTCACTAAATAATGACATACATTTGAGATTCAGACTTCAAATCCTTCGGAAAATGCATGTAAACACAATCCCCATTATTCTAGCAACTTTCTAAGTTTAAAAGAGCCATATTTAAAAATTGTCCCCATTTTTGGACCTTTGACCCCCATTATATCAGGCTTTGTTCAGATTTCTAGCACTAAAGCACTAAGAGGTTGATCGATATGTGAAGGATGCAGCCTGCTTTAGTTCCTATTATTTAAAAAATATGACTTCAAATTTTTCATGTTGAATCAAAGATACTCATTCGCTCCTTCTGTGCAAAATACCTTTGTACAAATGCAGTGCATGACTAGCAATAAATCTTCACCTACAGAGAATGTTTTGTTAATGTAAAAAACATTTAAAAATCATCACCTGCTCCTAACTGCATATTTAATACACATGCATATTCTTCAATAAATACCTTTGAAATACATAAATTTGACTCATACTGCACTGTAGAATGATGTAACTGGTCATGCACACTACAAACACAAACATGGCACACTACATAAATCCGATATTAGAAGAAAATGAAACAGAATATGTAATTCCTTAATCATTAAAAAAGAAACAAAACTAATACAACATAACCTCCCATCCTTATACTAAATATGTGCAAAATCTAACCATAAATTAAAATTATTGATAAATGTTCTATTCAGAAATTGTGTATATTGTTAAATAATGTAACACTGTTTACTTAGAAGTAAAATGAAGCACTATAAAAGATACCTTATGTTTAAAGTTCAGTTTACTGGAGCTGCTCAGAGTTTGGCGACCTTAGCTAGAGATCTGGAGTGAATATGACCTGAAATCCAAGGCATACACTGAAATCAACTGAAAAATAAGTAGATTTTAAGCCTGCATTGCACTTTGAGAACTGCATTTAACTAAATTGCTGTTTCATTTCTGCTGTTTTTGCTATTGAGACTGTTTTATTCTGCACTTTGAATTTTTAAGTACTCCTGCCTTATATAGCATAGGCTGGACTCAGACTTGTTGAAGCTAGACTGTTTGGTATCACTTGAGCACTAAAACCAGCCATCTTACATTAAGACAGCCTCCCTGTACCATTGTGGCAGTAGTGTGCAGCTCAGGACCCATCTTAGTTGAGGATTGCTGGAAAAAGGCTCAGTTTTGGGCTTTCCTATTGGTTAGGTTTGTGTTAAAATCATTTAATTTTGCTTGTATTTAAGCCTTGCATTCGCACATCATGCAGTGGGGTTTAGTGATGTCATGCACAGATGTAAATTCCTAGAAATACAATTTCCCCTGGATATTAGCTAGTGAGCCCTCCCAAACTCTCCTGCTGTACTGTGAGCAACTCATTAATGCACTGAGAAGTGTTGTTGCAGTTTTTCAACCCTAGCCTTCTACAAAATAGACCATTTTGTTAATCCTAGAGCAATTCCTGGTCTAACTAGCCCACTTCCCACTGGTAATTATGGTATAAAACTGCCATAATGGATGGTCAATTTCCCACCATTTCTCTGACCAGCCTGATTGTCATGGGCATCCTGAGGCAATGTAGTAATTGCCTCATGTATACTGACAATCACTTAACTCCTAAAAAAAAAACAAAAACAAATGCAATATGTGAGAGATGTATTTACACTATGAATTTGGAATCAATTCTCTCACATAACAACAAACCAGACATCAAACAGGTCATCAGCACACATACTTCACCTCTTGCACATAACAAGCTCACAACATTGTTTATGTATCTTATGGTTATTTATAAATGTGGAGATGTTCTCTCCGGGCCATCCCTGAAAAAGGACATTTTTGTCTAGTCGGACTTTCCTGGTAAACAAATGTAAAATAATAAAAAATAAATAAACACATAAACCCACATACATGGAGGTACTCACTAGAAGCCTACCAAAAGTTATGAGACTGCCCAAGCGCAAACTATTGCACACTATACAGAGCCAATAGAATCCACTACACATAATAAAACACGCACACCAATTTCTCAGCTAATAAGCCCCTAAGGCAAAACATCTCAAAACCAAATGTCCTGGTCATAGGTGACTCCATAGCAAGACATACAGATGTCCCCCTCACCAGGCTGGACAAGTTCACGGTTTGGCTGCCCGTCAGGTGCCAGGGTCCTTCTAATCACATATACACTCAAGTGTCTCAACAACAAGTGCCATTATGACTCTGTCATAGTCCATGGTGGGGTGAATGACTTGAGAAGTACCTCTCTGGACTATATGAAGAGAGGCATGACTGAACTCTCAGATTATGTGTCCCAGACAGGTAAGTCCCTAGCCCTAAGCAGCATTCTACCTGCACCCAGGATGATGCCTCAATATAAACAAAAAATGATTGACTTGAACAACTGGCTTAGCTTCTGGTGTCAATCCAGGGGATCCAATGTCTGTCAGCCTGGAAAGACATGATCAACAGAGCACACTGTTTTGCCAGGGATGGTCTTCACCTGTCGCCTCTTGGTTTTTGGTTACTGCCAAAGGTACTTGCCTACTCCATAGTGGCTTTTTTAGGCACTATCAAAACAACAAAATTTCCAACGTAAAAAATTCCACTTGTGACAAACTCAAGGTTGTGCAACTTAATGCTAGGAGTCTAAATAGGAAACTGCACTCCCTGGAAGCACTCCTCACCTTGGAAGATGCTGATGTCAGTGTAGTCACTGAGACATGATTCAAGGCTGCAGACAGAACTCTGCCCATGCAAGGCTACAATGCCTTCCACACATTCAGACTTCAAAATGAGCAGGAAAGAACCAAAGGCAGAGGTGTATCCATCTTCATTAAAGACAATATACCTCAAGACTGGTTAAACAGGACAACTCTTTTGAGCTACTTCAAGTCCAACTAACTGTAGGTAAAGTCCCCTTTCACAGCATTGTTAGCTATAGGTCCCCCACTATGAATTAGGAGAAACAAACTGCCTACCTGGACTTACTACAGTCACTCACTATATAGCCAAAAACTTTAGTTATCGATGATTACAACTATCCTTCTATTGATTGGGAGACATATACAAGCACAAACATGCTCGCCCTAAGGTTCCTGGACTTTGTCAATACAAATGCTTTAGAACAGATAGTCTGTACTCCCAAAGGTGCTCAAATGTCCTAGATGTAGTACTAACCAATGTGGGGGGGGGGGGGTCACTGCACTACACCCTGTGTGTTTCCCTCCCTGGTAAGGTCTGATCACAAATTAGTCTCTTAAGAAGTAAAGATTGGACCTGACCCCCAGCAGGAGCTAAAAAAATGAAAAATTTCTCCAACACAAACTACAGCCTACAAACCCATGGTATAAATAGTTTCAAACCCCCTGCTAACACAATCAACAAAGACTCTTGTGCCGAGGTGTACACAAATGCCATGTATAAACAATTACATAGCTGTATAAACTCGGCAGTACCTGAATGAATCAAAACCAGGTCCCCACAAAAAAAAAGCCACCCTGGTGGATCTCAAATATAAATAGTTTATATAACAAGAGGAAGAAACTGATGTCTAGAACAAGAGGGAACTGACTCAGCAGTAGAAGAATACCCTCCAAAGCTCAAACAAGCAAATCAGATATCTTGTAAAGTCCTCTAAAGCTAATTAGAAAGCTAAATTAGCATCCTTAACTATGGATAATCATAAAGCATTCTTTATCTATGTCCAAAATCTAAAAAGGAACTAGTAGTGGAAGGTACCACTCATACTGAACCTGAGGAAACTGCCAACCTGCTAGCTGACAGATTTGGCACAAACTTCACCCCCTGTCCCCAACAGTCATACCTGAAAACATACTGGACACCAGTCCTCCACCTAGTATCTCCAAAGAGCAGGTCATAACCATGCTCTTCAAGACCAAAAACATGGCCTCTTTGGGACCAAATAACATCCTAGGCTGTTTACTAAACAGTCTAAAACAGGACTTAGCTAAACCAATTGGCACTATTTAACTGCAAGGGGATTACTTTTGGTGTTTTTCACTCTGCTTGAACAAAGAGGGTCTATCAACCGACCCTGGGAACTATGGACCCATAAGCCTAACCAGCCTTATCTGCAAGGCCATGGAAAGAATCATCATGGACCTTATTAACAAAGACATGTGCAACCATAAAACTCTTGAGCCAACACAATTTGGCTTTGTTAAGGATAGATTATGCTTATTATTAAACCTGGTGGACTTTTTCAAGAATGTCACCAAAACCCTGGATGAAGACAAAGTAATACATACCACCTATCTCAACTTAGCCAAAGCCTTCAATACAGTCCCCCACTTAGGTATCATTGACAAAGTTTTCCAGCTGGGGATTAAGCCTTATTATCCCCATTGGTAAAGAGGAAGTCCCTGCAAATTACAATATAGATAGTACCCCCTAACTCCCCTGTACTTGAGCCTCATCAGACCACTAGTAGAGTACAACACTCCCTTCTGTATGTACCTCACCAGACACCTGCAGCAGCTGCAGAGACCACAGAGGTTTCTCAAAAAGAAAATTCAGGGCCTTCAAAACATGACTTATATGGATAGATTGAAAGCCCTGTCACTGTACTCCGTATCTTATAGGCTGTTGAGAGGCTACCTGTGCCTGGCCTACAGAGCAGTCTCTGACCCAGCCCTAATGTAAATGCTGCGCATCTGCAAGTCAAATGGGCAAGATTCATTTGCTCCAGGGATCTTAACCTAGCCTGTGACATTAACAGGACATGCTGTAGAGACAGATGCGTCTCCCAGAGATTGACGCTCCTCTGGAATAAACTCCCAGTTCATGTGAAGCAGGGCTCCTCAATGGCCCTATTTAAGTGCAACTTGGACAATTAGATGGCAGATCATAAATTCACCCTGGGGGTGGCACCTATGTCCCTCAGGGGCAGTTGGTGCTGATCATAGACTAGTGATGCAAATATAGACCATCTGCCATGGTTAGTCAGGGAGCACGGGTATAACATGGCTAGGCTTGTAAAAGCTCTAAGGCCATTAGAATAGTAAACTCCTATGAACCTAAATGGAAAACGAAATAAAATGAGTACTCATTGCTTGTGAAAAATAAAATGTACTATTTTTCTTAGAGTTTTCAAATAACATGTATAAACATTAAAACAAGGTTAAGCATCAAACATAATAAAATGAATCAACCGAAAGAATACCGAGGCTATTTTCTGAATGCACTGACACCATACAGGGTGTTTGTTACAATGAAATAATAGATATTTCAGGACTGACAAGACCATCCATCTGATGACAATGCAGGAGGATATACAAAGTGATTTCCACAGGCTGGCTTCATAGTCAAGTTTAGGATACAACAAGTATCTGCAAAATTAGCAGCCATGCTTGGGGGGTGATTTCTGTTAAAAGGATGGGAAGCAGTGCAGCAATAAATGAATTGCAACATGATATGTGTGCACATGACTGCAAAATGTCACATAAATGAGGGTGCATATCTGAGTGAGCCAGGAATGACATGCAAATATTTACAGTAAAAATAGTGTCATGATTCATAGTCATTACTGGAGGATATTGTGAACATGAAAAATATTTGTGTTGCAGACAATAATAATGTTCAGCATCATGGCATGACTTTCACAGCAATGTCTTCCTGTACTTAACATCACCAGCTCCCATCAGGAAGAACAATGTGGCAGATGGCACCAACAAAAATACTGTTGATGCATAATACACAATATAATTTGATAACTTTGAGAGCACTCTGCTTTGGCTTGTAAGCAGCCACCCCCCCACCACCACACACACACACACGCACACACACACACATCTTCCACTTTCTCTTATTCCCTTCTGTTAGCAAATAGTATCCATAACTGATCAATACTGTGTGTTTGTTAATTTAAACTATGACCACAGTAGCCTACTGATACAAGGTTATCCTGTTTTTCCACCTGAGAAATTAAGAAATGACTTACAGTTTCAGAGCAGTTCTTGGTCAATTGTGATTGTTTCTTAACACATACTTGTCTTTGCTTTGTGATTGTTTCCAGCCCCCTCATACGAGCAACTAACAGGGTCTCTATCCGCGTCGCTCACCACCCTGCCCCCTATTCCCTCCCGCCCCCAGTGGTCCCACCTCTATTGCACTCAAACCCCTCCCATCTTTCCAATAGCCAACCACAGCGCTAACCCAACACTACCTCCTCCATCTTCCCACTACTATCACACCTCCTCAACTAACATGTACAAGCATACCTTTCCTATGCTCTCTGCATGCACTCTCCTTGCATATCTTACACCCTACCAAAGCTCCATCATTCCCCCACTCAACCACTACCACTGTACTACTACTCACACCACCACCCATGTCTCACCCACACTCAGCTCCCCTCCCACCAGCTCAAGAACCATCCCTATGCACCCCCCACATATTCTACCAACTATATTACTGAAACATAAAGCATCCCTACAACTTAACATAGTAACCCTCCCACCATACCTATTACCCACAGAGCACAATCATAAAGTTTCCCTTATAAACAAACACATTCAAAAACTGAGAAAACTAATAATCTCAGGCATATCAAAACTAGCCCTAAGTGGAGACATCCACCCCAACCCTGGCCCTACCATCTCCAACCCCAATCCTCATAATCAGACTAGAAACCACAACTTCTCCCATATTACAACCAATAGAAAGCCAAGTGACTTCCTTCTACTAAGTCTAAATATTAGAAGTATATCCAACAAAGTCCATGAACTCCATGCCACCATAGACTTGTACTCCCCAGATATAGTCATCCTGACAGAAACCTGGCTAAAACCTCACATTACCAGTGAGCAAATACTCCCTACAGGTTACAGCATACTAAGAGTAGACCGGCTAAATAAAAAAGGAGGTGGTATAGCTATAATATTTAAACAGCATCTAAACATCCAGATCTTAAAATCATCAGCTCCACAAATAGGCAATGAAGAAATAATATATACCAACCTCAAAATTAACCAAAACAAAACCATCAACATAATTGGATGCTACTTCCCACCTGGCCAAAACATCCCTCCACTAGAAAACCTCCTCAGCTGGTCTACCCACCATCTCCCCCAAGAAACTATCATCTTAGGTGATGTCAATATTGACTGGCAATCCTGTTCTGGCAACAATCCAACCCATCATGCACACCTTCATGGCTTCACCCAACTAGTCCAGTCACCAACCAGGATAAATAAAAACTCCAGCAAGCACACTACCCTGGATTGGATACTAGTCAGTAAGAGCCCCCAGTCATATATAACAGGCTGCTTATCAGATAGCCTCAGTGATCACTCTCCAACATTCCTACTCAAAAAATACCTATACCAAGCTAAACCTGTCATCTACCATCAAATACGTAAAAAACTAAACTTTAACCCATTCACATTCATCTCATCCCTCAAAGAATGTAACTGGCATCCTCTAAAGTACCTCAGTCTAGATGACGCAGTTGAAATTTTTAATACTACCTTCCTGAACCTCCTTAATTACCATGCCCCCATAATATTTTCCAGAACCAAAGCACAACCCTCCCCATGGCTACAGAAAACCACTAAGTCAAAAATGAAAAACAGGGATAAAGCCTGGAAGCACTGGCGCAAAACCAAAACCCCCTCAGCCAGACAGAAATTCCTAGAACTACGCAATAGAGTCAAAAAGCTAATAAAACAGGACAAATTCCAATACTACCAGTCTGCCCTAGACTCCTCACAACACAGCCCCAAACAATTCTGGTCAGTACCCCTCCTCCTAACATCCCTCACTCCTCAGAAAATATTGCTACCTCATTCAACACACACTTCACCCAAACCATACTATCACTAGCTAAACAACTCAACCCCCTCCCCTCCAACCCACACCTTCAACTAGTAATCTCCCCACTGCCTTCTCTTTTTCTCCTGTACCTACCTCCAACATAAAAAACTCTTAACTAAACTTAAACCCACCAAATTAGCAGCAGACAACCTCCCAAGTGAATACCTACAAATCGTAGCTGATGCTCTGGCCTACCCAGTATCCATCTTGATTAACCGATCTCTGTCAGAAAGTTACGTTCCCACACTGTGGAAAGTATCACATATAATTCCCCTCCACAAAGGCGGACCCTCCGCAGAACTAACCAATTACCACCCCATAGCTATTCTCTCTCCACTCTCCAAAATACTAGAGAGATGCTTACACTCTCAGGTCTCAGACTACCTCCTTACTAACAACCTCCTTTCCAGTACTCAGCATGGTTTCTGACCAAACCATAGCACCACCACTGCCTTACTCTCCTTTACTAACACTATCCTTCAGCATAAAAACAATGGCTATCTCTCCTCTGCTACTTTCCTAGACCTATCTAAAGCATTTGACATGGTCCCACACAAACAACTTATATCTGTCCTCAATAACCTATCCTTCTCACAATCAGTCACCAACTGGTTTCAGAGTTACCTGTCTGACCGCCAACAATCCGTTGTATGGCAGAATGACATATCTCCCCAACTACCTGTCTCCATAGGGGTTCCCCAAGGATCCATCCTTGGACCCCTACTCTTCTCTGTTTACACCAATAATCTAGCATCTGCCACCAAACATGGCACACTCATACAATACGCAGATGACTTGACCATCATCTGCTCAGCCCAGTCCCTACCAAAACTGCAAAAAGTCACACAGGAAGCCTTTTCCTCTGTTGAAACATGGCTATCCGATGCCCAATTAATACTCAACCCAAACAAAACTAAACTACTCATCTTCCAACCCACCAAACATACTCAAAACAACTCTCACTTTAACATCACAGCAAAAGACAACAACACTATATACCCAACTGAACACACCAAATTGCTAGGAGTGGAAATAGACAATAAACTAAAATTTGACATTCACATTTCCATGAACATAAAAAAAGTCCACAAAAAAACTAGGAGCGTTATACAGAAATAAGCAATTTCTCACCAAAGCAGCAAAGATTTCAATAGCAAATTCCCACCTTATCTCCACCCTACTTTATGCCTCTCCAATATATACCAACCTAAGGCAATGTGATCTAAACAAGCTAGAGACCTGCTACAACAAAATTGCCAAATTCACCACAGGGGCATCCTACCGTAGTCACCACTGTCTCTCACTTGCTGAACTGGGCTGGCTTGAACTCCCTCACCTCCTTCAGTGGTATCAACTCTCACTCGCCCACAAACTAGTAAACCATCCACTAAATGTCCCATCCCTCCAGAATCTACTCCAACCCTATCGCACCACCAGACCACTAAGATCCAGCAAAAAAAATCACTTCAGATCACTAAAGCCAATAACTCTGCTGGTGAAGCACTATTCTCTTGCACCATAGCCAAATTATGGAACTCACTCCCACCCACAATTACCTCTGTACCATCATGCACCCACTTCAAAACTTTACTAAAAGTGCACCTAAAAACATGCCGGCTATGCCCTTGCAACTCCCACTCTAATATCATCTACCCCATCCAACCACTACCTTTCTTTCCACTCCACTAACTACCTTGATTATAGCAAGCTCGGATGCTCATAAGCCTAGTACTTATTATACAGCAAGAACTTCTCATTGTAACATCTATTAATGTCTGTTATGTACTTCACAGAAAAAGATTCTAGTTGTCTACTGATGTACTATGTTCTTCATCTGTAAATATGTTGTAAGTAATTGCTATGTTAAATTGTTAATCACTATGTAATCCAATGTAACTACTGTCTGTTTATTTTACTGTGGAGCTTTTCTCCCTGGGCCTCCGCTGAAAATGGAACTACGTCCAGTCGGACACTCCCGGTCAACAAATTTAAATAAAATAAATAAATAAATAACCAGAAGACAGTTGATCAGTCCCATGTTGATCAAGACATTGTAAGGAAGCTGGTAGATGTATTATCCACATGTCGAATCTCAAGGAATATATGGCATTCCTATGTCTTTGGAGAAAAAGGTATGTGCAGCACTCACTATCCTAGCTGCTATGACCTTTCAGTAACTAGCTAATCAAACAAACAATTATGATTCATAGATCAAAATAACTCAACCTGCAATATTCATCTTAAATGCAACCATTGTGGTATCATAAGAAATACTGTTAATAGCCACAGAATACGATTGCTCTGTACAAACAAACTTATCCACAAAGCAATGCTATCATACAATCTACATTATACCTATGCAGGCTCAACTATTATTGCTCAACTAATATATATTAGATCTTCCAGTCATCTGAAATACATAACTTATCTCCACTACCACCAAAAAAAAGGACTGTTGGACAAACTCAAAAAGAGTCAGTACATAGTAAATTTACTACTGAGTGCTGATACTGAACTCAACCCAGGGCCCACGTTTCACACTCCATCTTCAAACTAAATCATCAAATAAAAAAAAGGTGGCTCAGGCTGCTAGATGTTCGTTTCCCTGTGGTGCATTTGGTTGGGGATACATGGATGAAGCAAAATTCAGCTGCAGAGACATAATACTGTTGCAATTTCACTGTGGGCATAGAGAAGCATGCAGCTCCATACCCACAGTTTCAATATTTATTTTATTGTTTATTTATTTGAAATTTGCTTCACAGGTTAGTGGATTGGTCTATTGACCCTTTTGGGCCAAAAACTATTTTCAGAGGGCATAACTAGTTAAATTTGTAGATAGTAAAACACATTACTGAGTGCATATACTTTAAATTTATACATAGTATACATTCTTAGGGCATACTAAATTTCTAAGCAATATGAAGCAATGAATGCATTCAGATATGGGAAACAATCTGATGTAGAATTTTATAAACAGATAAAGTGTGGAGGATGGAAGTAATAATCAATTACTCGAGGGCAGGGGAAATAGTATTTATTGTGTTTGGTGTATAGTGCCTGCTTGTGTAACTACAAGTCTGCTACAGCATGAAGAAAATCCTGCATGCCACTTTAGTCACACTGAGACTTCAGGATGTGTTTTAGGTAGTGTTCCCTAGCCATTGCATAAAGGTCCACATACATCCGTACCACGTATAGATATTGCCGATTGTACCTGCATTTTCATTACAACTGACATGCCCACTGAACGTCCTGCTGCTGATACCCACCATATTAGCCATATTATCTGCTGTCTCTTGGTGCCTTGAATGTCATAGTCATTAACCTCCTTTCTCCTCCAAGCACTTAATGTGGGCATGATGCTTTATGCTTATATGTGCTTCAAGTGAATGTGCAACAGCCCTACCTCTCTGCACCTAAGTCCACTTCAATCATGTATCACTTGTCAAATGTATCACAGGGAAATATATCACTGTCTAGCAGCCTGAACCCTTCATGAGGTCTGTGGTGGCGTACACCACCTACATTGCCATCTCCATGTGGATTGAAATGTAAACTGTGGAGGATTTCAAGTGTTATTATTACTGCACACTATCAGTGTTGTCCATGCTCATGGTACAGTGCATGCCTTGGGTGGTAATGTATACGGGCTGTTTGTAATGTTTAGTTTTTGAAATATTGGTTAGTATAGTTGAATCACATAGAAGACATGGGAGAAGAAGTATTTTCCTTAATGGCAGTATAGCTTACTTAATATAAATAGTTTACATTTCTATCATGCCTATTTTTGTTGGGTGTCAGCTGCAGCATAATCGATATGATGGTCAAATTTTAAGATATGGTAAGTAATTACACCTAGAAATTTCATTCGGCTAAGCTACTAAACAAGGCATAAGAGGATGCACATTCAAGTCATGGATTTAGGTAATGTTGTAACTCTGTGATAGCTGTTCTCCATAGAAGATTATTTCTCATGCAAATTCTATTTGCACGCTGGCAGTGACAGCAATGTACTTTTTTCTTTTCCTCATTATGGTGTGACCGTTGGAACATATCAGTTCTATGGTTAGAAGGCTTTTGCCTCCCCTTGGAAGGTGTAATAGGTCTTGTCCCCTGCAAAAAAATGCTTTATAAAGGAAGTTTCTTTGAGCATAAGGTTTGAATAGTTGCTTTCATTTAGTTGAACCTTCACTAACTTTTAACTGTATAACATGTTGTGAAACCTTTACTTTTAGATACTTACTCTATTTCTATGTAATTTATGGATGTAATCTAAGAATTTGCACTTTTTGTCGAGCGGTTTTATGGGTGAAGAGATATAGTTTGGTTTTCTTAGCATGTAGAAGTAATTCTGATTCTGTAATCTGCTTTTCATTGTTATGTAGAGACTGTTTAGTGATAGTTTGCAGTTGGTTAAGGATTACAGCTGAGCATGTTAGTAATGAATCATTTACATAGTGTTGTGTTAATAAATTTGTGTGACTGATTATCAGTCACCCTGCTCAAAGTGTGTGACCAAACAGTACAGAGACAGTGTGACTGTGGCTTTGATACGTGATTTGGCATCGTTGCCAGCCCCGGCAAGAGTGCCAACATCAGTTTTGGGTTCTGCCACAGCTTCTATATGTATCACATGTGACTATGCAACATATAAACACCAAAGTGAGTATGATTACTTAATGTTTTAATCATGTGTACCACGATTACATCATGTGGTACACATGTAACCATGTGGCACACATATCAAGGATCTTCATAGAATACCAGATGTACAACACAAACATACGTCACTGTTATCCTGTCATTGCTGTACTCCTGATGTTATTTTGATAACAATAAGTACGAGGACAATGAAGTCAGTTTACGCTCCGAATGAGCATTACTCCTACATCTGCTGTATGTCATGTTATGGTAAACTGAAACATCACCTGCTACGATATGTGGCGGTTGTGCCATCGTGGCATTGATGTTGACATTACATTATGCTATGTGTCTGGCAGTTAGTACAAAAGACTAAAGCTCTGATTGTTAATGAGCTGCTTCTTGTGCCAAGGGTGCAAGGTTTGAATCTTTCCCACCTTAATTTACTTACTGTGTGACCTTGGGCATACATAGTAAGTAACTATGAGCTATGAACACCTCCAGGGATTGTCACTGTGCCTGTTTCCCCACTCAGTGACAATACAAACTCCTCCATATCCATCTGTGCAATTGCCCTGGTGGGCCACTACCTGCTGCTGACCCCTCAGCCACTATATGTTGTGTAATTATTCTGACTCATAGCACTAATGTCAGTAAGCAGTGCATATCATACATGCTCATGTGCAGGCTGGTCAGCACTCTCCCAACAAATATCACCCACAGGTCTTCATTTTCTGCAGCAGGATTTCATTCTCAACAGGATAGACATTATCCAGCCTCATGATGACACCTGTGAAAACAAACAAGGGACCATAGCTTTAAACTCTGTACTGATGACAATGGTTAGGCAGCCATCTATAGAAATATGGTAGCAGTTGGGACATATTTATGTATCAATACTGGTAGTGTTCATGGCACACATAGTGTCAGACACTCTCTGCAAGGCTCAAACTCTCTGGTAGGTGCTCACTATGCATATATGTATAAAAGTGAGGGGACATGTTACTCACAAAAGCAAAGTGTCATACACAGAGTAGACAGGTGAAGTGGACACGTAAATCCTGATATACACTTAAGATAAAGCACATAGAGTAAAAAAGGTTTATAATCAAACACAGCAAGGCACATGCATTGTTATTATTACCTATATATAGAAAGCACACATGGGTATTATTTATTTATTTTATTTTTATTCATTACATTTGTTAACTGGGTAATGTCCGACAGGGCCAGAAGCCTGTTTTCAGCGGAGGCCCAGCGAGAAAATCTCTAGAGCAGTAACAATATTATCAATTATAATTAAAAATTAAAACTAATCATAAACAAAATATCAAAAATCAAATGTCAATGTGAAGAAAAATACATACAGAGATAAACTGACAGAGACAACAATGCCGTTGCAAATACATGTAAAGGTATGTACAATGGTTAATATGACACCATGTGGAAGAGTGTAGCAGAATGAAGTTGTAAATATATATGCAGTTCAGCATAGGGATGAAGGGGAAAGTAGGGAAGTAGAAGGGATGAAGGGGAAAGTAGGGAAGTAGGAGGGATGAAGAGGAAAGTAAGACAGCTAGAAGCAGCAGGATAAGGGTGAAGTTAGGAGTGATGTAATAAGGAGATAGGATGAAGTTAACCTGGAGTATGGCAGGAGCAAAACCAATGACTAGTTAGGTAGTTTTTTAGGAGTTGTTTGAACTCATGATTGCTAGGATTTTTTTGTGATGGGTTGAGGAAGAGTGTTCCAAAATTTGGCAATTTTGTAAGAATAGAGGGAGTTGCCATGATAGTTGTGGGAGTAGATAATCTTTAGCATTAGTTTGTCAGAGGATCTGAGGGACCTGAGCTTAGTACTAGGTTGGACTAGGTCTGAAAGAGCGGGCAGTTGCTCAGGTTGGTGGACTATTTTGTGGGCCACAGTGAGTTGATTGAGAGATAGGAAGTTAGGGAGTTCAAACCACTTTAGCTGGGAGAGAGCAGTGCAGTGGTGTGTCCGGTGTAGATGATTAGTGGCAAATTTGGCAATTTTGTTATAACTAGATTCCAGGTTATTGAGGTCAGTCTTACATAGGTTTGTGAGTATATGAGAACAACAGAGGAGTGTAGAAAGCAGGTGAGACCTAGCAGTGGCCAGACTGCTGCTTTGCATTAGGAATGGTTTTGCCCATATGCGAGATTCACTGCCATGTTTGATGTGAACTTTTTTGATAGTCAGAGATATATGTTTATCAAATATTAGATTTTCATCTATTGTGACACCTAGAAGTCTAGTCTGGTTTGTGGGGTCTATTATCTGACAAGGACCAATCTCAATACCGGAAGAATGCCAGGCACCCAGTATTACTGCTGCACAGGTTAAAGCTGCATTGTCCAATGCCAAGAATACAGCTTCCATGGGACCCGACAATATCCTTGGATGTGTTCTATATGAACAACAAAGTGAACTGGCACCACATCTGTGTGCCCTGTTCAATCACAGCCTCACTTCAGGCTTTGTCCCTAACAAATGGCATACTGCTACAGTCATCCCCCTCCATAAAGGGGGAGTGACTACAGACCCTGGAAATTATCGCCCCATTAGTCTGATGAGTCTGATATGTAAGGCTATGGAGCGCATCATCATGGACCTAATTAACAAGGATACAGGGAATCTCTAAACTCACACTTTGGTTTTGTGAAAGGTAGATCATGCTTGCTCAACCTGGTTGACTTCTTTGAGTCAGTCACCAGAGCTGTGGATGAAGGTAAGGCAGTTCATACAGCCTACCTCGATTTGGCCAAGGCCTTTGATACCATTCCACTCAGGAATTATTGATAAACTCAGCAAACTAGGCATCAACCCCTATATTGTTAGGTGGGTTGCAAACTGGCTCACAGATAGAACCCACAGTTTGAAAGTAGAGGACTCCAAGTCAGACTGTCGACCAGTCAAGAGTGTAGTCCCACAGGGATTGGTCCTGGGTCCTCTCCTGCTTGGCATCTACTTCTCAAAGTCCAGGCCAACACGGAGGGACTCTGGCTGACCAAGTTCGCAGGTGACTGCAAGCTGGGAGCCATTATTAACTGATGCAGACATCCTACAGAAAGGCCTCACTGAGGCCAATGGCTGGTGTCGAAACCATGGCCTTAAGCTTAATGCCAAAAAATGCATCGTCATGCCCTTTGGGAAAAACTCAGTTCCCACTAATTACCACATTGATGGGAGCCCACTGAACACTTAAGGCGTTATAAGAGATCTGGGGATACAGGTTGACAGCAACCTCTCCTTTGACCACCACATTGTCACTGTGGTCAGAAAGTCCTTCTATGTGGCACATCTCATTACCAAGGATTTTGCATCCAGGAAGAAAGAGGTCATCATCTCTCTCTACTCTTCCATCATTAGACCAATCATAGAGTATAATGCCCCATTTGGCATGTACCTCACTAGACATCTGCAACAATTGGAGAGGCCAAAAAAGTACCTCACGAAGAGGCTCCTAGGCCTTAAACACATGTCCTACATGGACAGATTCAAAAAAACTCCAGCTTTTCTCTGCCTCATATCGTCTACTAAGAGGTGATCTTTGCTTGACCTAGAAAGCCATGTCTGACCCAACTTTGTTAGAAATGCTACATCTAAAGAAATCCCAATCCCTCCACACCACACGCTCCAGAGACCTCAACCTCATTACCACAATCAACGGAACATGCTGGAGGGACAGGTTCATAACCTAGAGACTACCCATGCTCTGAAATAGACTTCCCGTACATGTCAAGCATTGCACCTCACTGGCCCTCTTCAAAAGATATCTTGATAAGAGGATGAGAAATAGAAAGTTCACCCCGGGGATCACTCCAGTGGCTCTACTTGTTAGAGGCACTGGGAACTAACATCGGGTGGCACAATGGGCTAGGACTGTAAAGGCTCCAGGGCTATTAGCCTAGTACACACCTATAAACCTATGTGTGAGGCAAGGACAGAGAGAGGGGACTGCTGTGGTCTCGACTTTTTGTTTCTGAAGACAATTATCTTAGCTTTGTTAGGGTTTAGTATGAGTTGATGCTCAGAAAGGTGTTTTTCTATGTCCTGAAATGAAGTTTGCATTTTTAATTGTATTTAAGGTACGTAAGGATATTTAAGACAATTGAGTAATGGTTTAGTAGCCTGTACTTTAGAAGAACTCCTTTAAACAGGTTGGATAAGGGAACTTACCACATAATAGCTGCTATATCGGCTGCACTACTTATGATTCATGAATCACATATGCGAGATTCACTGGCTACCATTTTGTATAGTCACATGGCAATGGCAACTTCTCATAGTGCCTGGTGAATAGTACTTGACTGGTACATCAATGAGACAAAAATCATGCTGTATTTCCTACACAGCCACTACAGGGGGTGGCTATTAGGGCCTACTGATGGATTTTTTCAGGAACGCTGTTACCTGGTATGACATTGTTGAAGTTTGACCCAGGCCCACAAGTATAAGTCAGAACAATACAGGCATACATATGATGATGAAATACCACCACACTGATGACCTCTGTGAGGAAGAAGCAGACATTAGGTCACAACCCCCAAATGGGTTTGTGTCTGTCATTATACATTACTGCATTTGTTGGAAGAAGTTTCAGTGTCCTTTACAGATACATTTATGATACTTGCAGGTCTATCTATCACATGAAATTGATATTTATGGTGGGGTAAACATATTTCTGATGTTTGCCGGTCTGCCTGTCATATGAAATTGATATTTATGATGGAGTAATAAGAGATGTTAGCATGTGTGTGTGTGTGTGTGTGTGTGTGTGTGTGTGTGTGTGTGTGTGTGTGTGTGGATTTGGTGCTGATGGGAAGCATTACCACTGCCCTTTGTAGATGTGTTCCTGCTACATGCAAGACTGTTTGTGATATGCAATTGATATTTATTATAGAAATCCATGTAAGTGTGGCAGTATGCAAACTGTCTGTCACCCTATGTTCCAGGGTAATATCAATACATATATCTGTATTCTTATACAGAGGTGGCATAGAACTGAATGCTTACTAGCCAACAAGGTAAGGGGCATAAATAGGGTCAGGCTTGTATGTATTGTGTTGCCACTTTCTTCTTTTTCTGCATGGAATAGAATGGGATTTCATGAGACTGCCTACTGTCACAACAAAGCATACTTGATAGTACTGAAGCTAGTTGTCTTGTGGTATATACCCATAATATTTACTGGACCACTACTCTTATGGCACCCTTGCCATTGTGTCTCCACTCTGCAGGTCCAGAGGGACAAGAGGGTGATCAGGCTATTCATACACAATCTCCTGCACTGAGGCTGTAACTGGGAGGGTTACAAGGTTGGGAGTGCCTTGCTGGAGGAGGTGACCTCTCATCAGCAGGTAGCCTGCCCCCATTACTTATAGCAACCCTGCCACAGCTATAGCACTTATCAAAGTCATGCTGTTATGAGACCTTCTTATGCCTTACTGCTGGGTAGAAAGCATTATCCAATGTTGCCCAGGCCTGCTGTAATCTTCTTACAACAAAAACCAGGAAAGAACAAAATTTCTTAGCTTTACGGAATGAACACAAGGAACATTTTAGTATGTTATATGAATGCAGATGATCCAGATCTGTGGGTTCACCAAACACTCTGATTCGGTGCTACCCACAATCTAACCTGTATTTACGTTGTATTTGTCGTTCTGAATTATATACTCATTGTCTAGTATCTATGGTGCTTGATATTCTACCTTGCTACTATCATAACACTGACATTAGGTCAGTAAAATGATTGTTATATAATTTGTGATGTTAGCCACTTAATCTAGGAAGATTATGTTAAACTGATGCAGATTTGCAATGCTTAAACTGATATTGCTAGCCCTGCTGATGACACTGTTGACTGTGTTTTTCTGCCTAAGAAAAGAGAAGTATGTAAGAAGTATGTAAGAAGTATGTAAGAGTGGTACAGGATATGTACGAGGGTAGTGTGACAGCGGTGAGGTCTGCGGTGGGAGTGATGGATGCGTTTAAGGTGGAGGTGGGATTACATCAAGCATCAGCTCTGAGCCCTTTCTTATTTGCAATGGTGATGGACAGGTTGACAGATGAGATCAGACAGGAGCCCCCGTGGACTATGATGTTTGCAGATGACATTGTGATCTGTAGTGAGAGTAGGGAACAGGTGGAGGAGACCCTGGAGAGATGGAGATATGCTCTAGAGAGAAGAGGAATAAAGGGCAGTAGGACTAAGACAGAATATATGTGTGTGAATGAGAGGGAGGATAGAGGAATGGTGAGGATGCAAGGAGTAGAGATGGTGAAGGTGGATGAGTTTAAATACTTGGGATCAATACTTAAGAGTAATGGTGAGTGTGGAAGAGAGGTGAAGAAGAGAGTACAGGCAGGATGGAGTGGGTGGAGAAGAGTGTCAGGAGTGATTTGTGACAGACGAGTACCAGTAAGAGTGAAAGGGAAGGTCTACAAGAGGGTAGTGAGACCAGCTATGTTATATGAGTTGGAGACAGTGGCATTGACAAAAAGGAAAGAGTTAGAGCTGGCTGTGCCAGAGTTAAAGATGTTAAGATTTGCACTGGGTGTGACGAGGGTGGACAGGATCAGGAATAAGTATATTAGAGGATCAGCCCAGGTTGGAAGGTTTGGAGACAAAGCCAGAGAGGCAAGATTACATTGATTTGGACATGTGCTGAGGAGGGATGCTGAGTATATTGGGAAAAAGATGCTAAGGATAAAGCTACCAGGTAACAGGAAAAGAGGAAGGTCTAAGATAAGGTTTATGGATGTGGTGAGAGAAGACATGCAGGTGGTTGGTGTGACAGAGCAAGATGCAGAGGACAGGAAGAAATGGAAACAGATGATCTGCTGTGGTGATCCCTAACGGGAACAGCCAAAAGAAGATAATGATGATGAACTTATAGTATAGGTTATTTAAACTATTCTGCTATGTAATTTAAGGTTTTTGTATTAATTGATTGATGAATTTGATTGGGCTGTGTCAGAGAGATATCTTATTTAAATGAAGTGACTGTTATTTGCTTTTATAGACACTGAAGAAGGCTTATTACCTGAAAGGTTTATGGATTCATGGAATAAAACTACAGATTTTACCATACTTCTCTACATGTCTGCTTTATGGAGTGTGATTTGTTGGATTAGAAGGAGACAATAAACCTTAAGTGCCTTAACATTCTACCTCCCCTACATCCTACCCCTTTTCTACCTCTGCCATGTCATCTTGAATGCATCTTTGGATACTTTCTCTATCCCCTATTCCAGTAGTCCATTCCCACAACTCTCTATGTACAACTGTACTTCCAGAGATCCATGTTGTAGTTAGTCCCTACAATCTGTTGTCTATGTCCTCCCCTTCCCCCTTCTGTCTTTCTTCTCAAGAATGTCTCTTTCACATCTTCTTGACATCTTCACACCTTCCCGTGCACAAATATCATGTTCCTGTGTTTTTTCCAGTTCCAAGAGAAATGTGTTCTAGCTCCACTTGCTTCTAATCATATTCCTTCACTTCCATCCCTTCTTTCTGTCAGGTTTCCAATGAACTCCTTCCATTGTCTCAATGTCCTTTTCCTTATATGGCCACCAGACCTGCATGCAGTGTTCAACGTCTGCTCTGACCAAGGCCATGAAGAGCAGAAGCATTACCACTTTGCATCATGAATCTATCTCCCTATGGGTATACCATAGCATTTAGTTTTCTGACACTTACATCTCACTCTGCTCCTGATGATCTAATGTATTTGCAGTTAACACTCCCAGATCCCTTTTCCTACTCTGTTGCTCTCAGTTCTTCTCCCGCAGCTGATGTTCGACAACATGGCTGCTGTGGCCTAGATACAGAACTTTGTATTTGTTTATACTGAACTTTTCTGCTCACTTGTTCAGCCTTTTTAGTTCCTTTGCTAAACGTTCATCACCAATCCCCTCCTGCTTCACCTATGGTTGTTTCAGCACCAAAGATCATGATTCTGCTCGCTATGTCTGAGACAAACACTAAAGAACTGGGTCCAGGCCAGACTCCTGTGGTATTTCAATAGTCATCTTCCTAATTCCTGCCATTACCTCTCTTCCCATAACTCTCTGTGTTCTACAATTCAAGAATGCAGCTACCCAGTTCCTCAGTCTTGGTCCCACCCACAACCAAACCACTCATGGTCTTAGCACAAGAAATCCTGAGAAAGTCAAAAGTAATTGGGAGACAAGGGCCCAAAAAATAGGGAGAATGTTTTAAATATTGCTATTATAAACACAGAAAGTTCCTGGAAAAAAATATGATGTTACATGCATTTTTTGAAGGATACGACATCTGAAACCAAAATGTCTGTCATTATTTAGAGAATTCAATCCTCATTGATTTGCCAGAAAACCACACATTTTATGAAGAACAGACCAAAAATATTCTGCAAAAATCTGGACATTCTGTGAAAATCTGCACAGTTGAGAGGTATGTCCACAAGCCTTCCAGTTTCCTATCAGCCTCCTGTGTGGGACAATGTCAATGACCTTGATGAAGTCCAGGTAGTCTGCATCTTCCTGTACTCCCATCTCTCATTCACCTGGAACCTAGTAAAAGAACTTGATCAGGTAAGACTAACAGCTCCTAAAAACCATGAACTCAGGATGATAGTTGCCCTGGAGATTGCTATCCTTTAGGAATGATACCAGCCTTCCCTTCCATGAGTTTTCCTGCCACTGTTTTGAACCCAACAGTTCTGTAGTTCCCTGTTTTTTTCTTCCCCACCTTCCTGTACAAGGTTGCCACAATTATTGTCTTCCAGTTCTACACTAGACAGTGATCTATTGAAAAGCTTCATAAGGGCTGTAGGTTCCCTGTGAATCTCCCTTTTCTCTACCCTTCTGTCTGTCTACAGTTCTCTCTGGTCTGCCCTACTTTTGAAAATGCATAATGTCCTTGTAAATGTATAATTGTATTTCTTTTTGCTGCCCCTTGGAGCCCAGGTCACAACTGAATAGGGTTGACAGACCATCCCAACCATATGGCCATCAAATAGCAATAAATAAATGACATTTTTCATTCAGTGATGGTTGAACTTCTCTCTTAAAGTGAAACTTAACATCCATGTTTTAATTCACCAAACTTTAAAGTAAAAATATTGCAGCATGTATATACAATGTACAGTACTCAACTGACATTTATGATTGCATCACTGTATGCACTGAAGCTGTATTATATCTTTACAAAATTATTCATGTTTTCTATTGTGTGTGGGCCCAGGTAATTGTGGGAAAGTGCCCTTCGACCAGCTCACTTATTCAATTATCAAAATAAATAGACAAAAATGAATAAAAAAGGAAATGGAGCCTAAATGGACTGACCTCGGAATTCTTACAGAAATAATGCAATAGGATAAAAGCTCTAGGAAACCTCTTCAACAAGGCATGGGAAAAAGACAATAATCATAGGCTCATAGGTTCATAGAAGGTTACTAGGCTAATGTGGTCCTAGAGCTCTTACAAATCTAGCCATATTTATACTGAGTTGCCCCAATTGTCAGTGGTTAGGTGAGTGAAGTTCACAGAGGTAAGGATCTATGGTAGTTAATACTGACTTCCTCTTATCCGGGAAGGATGTGGGCGCCACTCCAGGAGTGTGGTCACTGATCCACTTGATCTAGGTTGCGTTTGAAGAGGATCAAGGAGGGGCTCTGTTTCACATGAATTGGAAGCTTGTTTCAGAGAAGTGGTAGTGTCTGGGAGATGTATTTATTTCTCCAGCATGACTTGTTCATGCTAGAGGCTAGGTTAAGATCTCCAGAACGAATGACCCTAGTGCAGTTTAATTTACAAACGTGTAGCATTTCCATCAGGGCTGGGTCAAAGACTGCCCTGTAAGCCAGACATAGGTCTCCCCTTAGCAACCTGTAGGAGACAGAATACAATGACAGGGCTTTCAGTCTTTCCACTTAAGACTTGTTTTGTATATCCTGTAATTTCTTGGTGAGAAACCTCTGGTCTCTCCAATTGTTGCAGGTGTCTGGTGAGGTACATGCAAAAGGGAGCATTGTACTCAATTATTGGTCTGATGAGGGCTGGGTATAATGGAATTATCACATCCTTAGGTATAGATGTGATGTCTTACTTATAAGATATGCCACATAGAAGGATTTCCTTACTACTGTGGATACATGGTGGTCAAAGTTCAGATTGTTATGAACCTGAGTACCCAGATCATGTACCACTGGGTCTACACTTAGGGGAGTGCTGTCTATAATATAATTAGCAGGGATGTCAGCTTTCTCAAAGGAAATAATAGTGTATTCTTTTGCATTTAGCTTAATCTGTGGCTTTTGTACCAGTCATTTGTCTGTGTTAACCCTGTCTGCAGTATACTAACATCATTGGGTACCTCAGTGATTGCTCCCAATTTGCAATCATCAGCAAACTTGGCCAGCCACAGGCCATCCATATTTGCCTGGACGTCTGAGAAATAAATTCCAAATAGTAAGGGGCCCAGCACAGAAGCCTGTCATATGCCACTGGTGACTGGTCTTTTGCTAGAGGTGAAGTCATTCACTTTGACAGTATGTGTCCTGTTGTTGAGGCAGTTGGCTACCCATCTGGTAATATAGTGATTAATTCCCAATTGGGAGAGCTTCTCTGTAGTACCCAAGTGGCGGATTGTGTCAAATACCTTGGCTAGGTGAAGACAGGTGGCATGCACTGTCTTTCCCTTGTCCAGGGCTTTGATGACTTTCTCGAATAAGTCAACCATGTTTAACAGACATGATTTATCTTTAATGAATTGAACTGGGTTGGGTCCAGAGTTTGGAGATTTATTTTATTTTATTTATTTGACATTTGTTAACCTGGTTAGTCCGACTGGGCTTCAAAGCCCTTTTTCAGCAGAGACCTGAGGAGTAAAGCTCCACAGATAAACAAATACAAAAATAAAACATCATACAATATTAACATGCATGTGTATATACACAGGAGAAACAGAATACAACTTCTAAATGAACATGTTAGAATGCAAGAGTAATATTGAGATTTAAACAGCATCTAACAATTACCATCAGAGAGAAATTCAAGGTTGGTAGAATATCAAAAATGGAGACTACCTTTGTCCTTGTTAACAAGGTCCATAATGATTATTTTTATGGCCTTGCAGATAAGGATAGCCAAGCTTATGGGCCTATAATTCCCAGGGTTGTCTGATGGTCCCCCTTTGTGTAGAGGGATTACTGTTGCTATCCTCCATTCTGCCAGAACATAGCCAGTTTGCAGGCTGTGGTTTAACAGGGATCCAAGTGGGTCTGTTAGGTCATGTTTTAAGTTGTTTAAAAGGCAACCTGGGATGTTGTCTGCTCCGATTGATGACATATTTGTGGCCTTGGAGAGTGCCAAGATGACCTGCTCTGTTGAGATAACGGGCTAAGGAATGGTGACAGGTATACTTTGGGGGTTGACTGAAGGGGGCAGTGGGGTGAAGTTTGTTCCAACTCTGTCAGCTAGCAGGATGGCTATTACCTCCAATTGAGTATGTGTGGTGCCATCCATCCACAACCAGTTCAGTGCACAGGTGGGTATTCCTATTAGATTTTGGATGTAGTTAAAGAATGTATTGTGATTATCCTTAGCTAGGGAGGCTATTTTTGCTTTGCAGTTAGCTTTGAAAGACTCAACAAGATCTCTATTTTGTTTCCTCAGGCTAGAGAATGATTTCTTCCTCTGCTAAGCCAGTTCCCCTCTTGTTCTTGGACATTCATTTCTTTGTCTTGTTGTAAAGCCTGTTTATACTAGGGGTCCACCAAGGTGGTTTGTTTTTTTCAGCAAGACCTAGTCTTATTCCAATCAGGTAATGCCAATTTTATACAACTGCTTAAGTGGTTATACAATGCATTGGTGTACACCCATATCTAGGAGCCCATGTTATCTACATTTGAGGGGGCTTTGAAACTTCTTATACCATCACTTAGTAGGAGGTAATTTGTCTTTGAAAAAATCTTAAGCATTTTTGAGGTTGATGTGGTATCTGGTCTTATAATTACATCAAACAAGACTGATTTATGATCTGATCTTACTAGGGAGGACATCACAAGGTGGGGTGCAATGCTCTCCCATGTTAGTGAGTACTATGTCCGGGACATTTGAGCCTCTTGTGGGTGTACCCACTAGCTGTTCCAGATTATTTGCATTGACAAAGTACAAGAACCTCTGAGCCAGTATGTTTGTGGTCATGTATGCTTCCCAGTTAATGGTGGGATAATTAAAATCACTCATGAGGAAGGTTCCAGATGACTTAAAGAGAGCAAATGGGATTTTTCATCCCAAGAGTGAGAGCAACACTGAGGCAGAGAATAAGTGACATGCCAGTGTGACTCACACTATATATAAATCATGGAATCACTACTGAAGGAAAGAATTTTGAAATGTCTAGGAGCCAGTATGGCAGTGACCTAATGAGCATACTTTCACATCAAGAAGTCTTGCCAGAAAAATCTAACACAAGTTTCTGATGAGGCAACCCTGTTGAGTCAGAAGGGAGAATTAGTTGTTGCTGTTTGCACAGCACTACCTAAAAAGTTAGTGAACAAATTAGACAGCCTTGCAATGGGTCATAGAGTGGTAGCATGAAAAAGAAGTTGGCTAGACAAAAGAACACAGAGGATCATAGTAAACAAAGTCCACTAGGATAAAACGATGGTCCCACAGGAGTTAGTACTGATCCCACTATGATAAAACAATGGTCTCACAGCAGTTAGTACTGCACCCACTAGGATGAAAGGATGGTACCTCATGAGTAAGTACTGAGTTCACTAGGATGAAAGGATGGTACCCCATGGATCACTACTGAGCCTACTAGGGTGAACAGATGCTAACACAAGGGTCAGCACTAAGCTCATTAGGATGAAAGGATGGTATCACAGAAGTCAGTACTGAGGCCACTAGGATAAAAGAATGGTACCACATGGATCAGTACTTACCCACTAGGGAGAAAGCGTGGTAGCACAGGAGTCAGTACTGCACCCTCTAAGATTAAATGATGGTATAACAGGGATCAATATTAAGCCGAATACTTTTCAATTATTATCGAAATGACAATGAAAAAGATCAAGAGACAAGGATATGCAGTTTTGATGATGACTCATATATTTATAATAGGATAATAGGATGGCTAGAAAAAAAGTTGCAGAAATAGAGGAGTGAGTTTGACAAATTTGGATAAATGGTTTAAAAGATAATTAAAACCGATTGTAAAAATGCAAATGAATGACTGGAAAACAGTAATCTCTAAAAGGTGCACATAATTAAGGTGGATGCAGTGGTAACAGCAAACTGAGTAAGGGCCTTTGGGACCTCCTATTAGATTATCAAAGTATAACTAAGCAAGCAGTGTGTCAAGGCTGAATGAAGACATGGAGTTACAGCATGTACAAGGAGAGGAATCACTAGTACAAAGTAACGAGTTATTAGTCTTCTATATTGACCACTGATAAGATCCCCCTCTGGATACTGGCACAGTTCTGGACACCTCTTTCTTAATCTGCTATAGAGAGGATACAGGCAGTACTGAGAAAAGTAACAAATGTACTACATGGCCTCTATAAAAACCCATAAAGAAACTACTGGAGCTTAATATGTATAGTTTTTAAGGAAAAAGGTAGAAAAGGGACATATTATAGAAACATTAAAAAGTACCACAAGACTAATCTTTAGAGTATGAGTATGATCTTTCAAAAAAGGCATGTATAAAACAGGATTACACAGTTTGAAGACAGATTTTTGTAGGCTGAATGTAGATACCAGAAAGTATTTTGTTTTCATAGAAAAGGTAGTGAATAATTAGAGCAGTACTCTATAGTCAGTAAAAGAGAATATCGTGCCACTATTCAAAGCCTAATGCTTTTAAGAGGGGATTTGACATCCCAAATATATGGATGACCTAAAACAAACTTTGTGAGGGCTATTTTCTGTAATGGAAACCTCATAGTCCTCTTGCAGGAAGCTTTGTTAACTCCACCCCTACAAAGTATTACCAGTGAATCAGCACAGGTTAGAAGTATGGGCCTTTATTTCCTCCTTTAATTTAGACACTCACCCTCAAGAATTCCATCTTCAATCTTTTTTTTTTTTATGTGGTGTAGATTGCTTGAAAAATAGTTACAGAAGTGAGGAATGCAAGGAGACATATAACACAATTCTTATGCTGAATGAAAGAGAAATAAACTGTTGATTAAGTAGGCTCTGTAGCTTATTCAGATGGTAAGAGATGGGCAGATTAAAGTAGTCCTTGTCTGGTGTCAAAATCTATGTTACAAGGAAGAGAAGCATGAAGTACACCAAACAGTGTGTACAAAGACACACACACACAAGCACACAAAGATAAACATACACAAGATAAACACACACACACACACACACGCACACACACGCACGCACACACACACACACACATGTACATCCATATTGCTGCGATGATGTTTTACAGTAGAGGATACCTCAAAAGCTCAGCCAAACATTTTCGAAATATTAGCACAAAATCATTTAAAGTTTGCCATCATCTACCATTAAAGCTAGCAATAAACTCCTATGGTTTATCTCATGCTATAAATAAATTCTTGAGAAAAGTATAATGTTATAAAGCTCCTGTTTGGATATACAGCTCAGCTACAAAACGGGAACAGAGATTGTCAATATAGTCATATACATAGGTACACTCCTTCTTGCTCTTTCTTACATGAGCGCGCACACACACACACACACACACACACACACACACACACACACACACACACACACACACACACCCATGTGATTATGCATGCATGCACACCCTCACTTGCAGACACACATGCGCATGCATGCTTGAGAACACAGACACGCACACATGCACAAAATGCACAGGTAACATGCATATTCCTGCAATGATGTTTTGCCATAGATGATAGATCAAAAGCTCAGCCAAAACTTTTCAAAATGTTAGGTATGTAGTATCTTAAAGTTTGGCATCATCTGCAATTAAAACCAGCAATAAACTTGTGTGGTTTATCTCATGCTATACACAAATTATTGTGAAAAAGTATAAAGTTATAAAGTTAATGTATGGTTACGCAGCCCAGCTGCAAAGGTGAAAACAGATTGTTGATATAATCACATACACAGACACACTCCCTCATACTCTTTCACCTGTCAACGCACATACACAGACACAGACACAAACATACCCACACACACATATATACATGCACACACACACACACACACACACACACACACACACACACACACACACACACACACACACACAGGTGCACAGACAATACACACACTTGCAGCATTTTTGGGTTTAGAGCCCCATACATTGGGGAGGGGTAATAACTTCTTACAGCATAGCTGTGGACATCTGCTCAAATTTATTTTATTAGCCATGTTTTGCCTAGGAACCAGAGAATAACCATCAGCTTTAAAGCCTGTACTGCAGTAGTCATCAGTATTGGTTTGAGATTTTCTATGTGCCTGGAATCCTCCTGGCTGACCTTCACACTGTAGTATGAGTACATTTGTGTGACTTGGAAGCAATACATTTGTACACTAGGCTCGGATGGATTTTCTCCAGGTGCTATGATTTCCTCCCATATTCTAAAGACATGCAGTAGATGAAGTGGACACGCTTAATTGGACATAGGTGTTACTGTGTGTGTGAATGTGTGATATGAAAGAACAGCTGTGGCAGGGCTGGCCATCTGGTGGTGTGAACCTCGGCTCTTCATGATTGTCACTGTTGAAGTGACACCTCAGTCCCATGTGAAAAAATTGGGAAAAGGGTTCCGGATGGATGGATGGATAGATGGACTGACGGGTGGATCGTAAGTGGGCACTAATTTGCAATGCATTCCTGTGAAAAATATTTGCATTTAACTTTAGACTTGCCATGGAAGGGGGCAGTAACCATCACCTATGAGCTGAAGTAGAAACTCTGAAATCAAAATAACCCACTGTTCAATACTAGCTTTAGGAAAACATTGTGTCTCAGAAATGCATCACAGAGTTCAAGCATTTGTAAGCTTGAATACTGTTTCAGAAAAGTTGTGAGCTCCTGTGCATGCTTCTTTCATTGCTTGCCATTAGTCTAATCCCTGACTACAAGCATACCAGAAAGTAAAAGGCTTTTAAGGGAAAAGTCAACAGCTATCTGTCCAAAGACTGTTGTTAGGCTAGCTGCAGTGATGTCAGCACAGAATGCTGCAAGTCTCTAGTTTGAATCCCAAATGAGAGTTAATGTTTTCCTTTCACTTTTGTGATTCTGGTGATGTTTGTGCGTAGGGCTTCCTCTGTATTTATGTGTAATTGTGTATGTGTTTGTAATTTGTGGTAGAGGATTGCAATTCATGGATTATAGTAGGATTTGGATCTGCTGTGTGTCAGGACTACTCTTGGATGACCCTGTCATTGTGCTGCTCAGGTCTGTTTGGTACTTTTGAGAGCAAAGCTTGCTATTAGCCTTAATATGGCTAGGTAAATGGGGAATAACTATTGCTGCATCTTTGGAAATAGCTGCTGCAATAAATGTTAAATATGTCCTTCAAGTGATCACAAACCTTTATATCACTTTGAAAATAGATTTAAAGTTCAATGCTACCTTATAAAAAACACTGCAAATAGTTATTTCCACACCCTTTGGAATTGCACAGATAAATGTAACCCACACAAAAAGTGTATACCTTTGCAGCATATGCAGATTTGACAAGTAACAATTATGCAATGCGTTGCTGCAAGACATCAAGGTAACATCACACTACTTGAACCTGCAAGTGACAAATGGTTAAAATATGCCAATGTTGCATCTCATTACACAACGCAGGTACACAGAACTAACATCCCAGCCAGTCAGAACAGCTCATTCATTTTGCCATCTGAGATGCAATTTCCCAGAACACAGTGCTGACGTCATGAATTCTTCACCCATGACACTGACTCTAGAGACGTCAAATATTAATAAAAAATTAACTCTGTAATTTACAAAATGGTAATTATAAAATATGCTTCAAAGTACACAGTCCACTGAACTCTAAACTAAGAAAATAAAGTAAAAACACACAGCTCATTCATCTAAAAGACATTGCTTTTCCTACTTAAATCAAAGGTGTAGGTCTGCCCTGAGAAACAGGAAACAAACAACTATCTCAGTCACGTCCCAAAAGACAGAACTCTAAACTGCTTCCTATCTAAAGCTTGCAGTGTCTTATCCTTTAACAATAGCATTGGTGATAAACTCTGACACACAGCTTCACTTTACTTCTGTTTACCACCACCCTTATTCAGAGGTCATTGGAACACTGACTTATGATCATTATGAAACAGAAACAAGTACATTATAGGATGGCAAGCTTTTGCTTTATACTTCACTCCTTTGGTCCATAAGAAGCATTTTAATACAATTTGCTGAACTATGCTTCAGTTTTAAAAAAAATCTAGCAGTGTGATCCCAAGCATCACATAACCATGTGTGAGAATAAATGCATTGGAGGGATGGAGTCATGCTGTCACTCACTCTCTTCTGGCTTGTGTGCTTTGAACTCTATCCCTCCAGTGCATTATTGCCACATTTAACAACTGACAAGTATGTACCACATCAAGTTACTGATATGTAGTCATACCTCACTACATCACAAATCTCCAGGTAGAAAGTTGTTTTTAGTTATTCAATGGAGAAATCAAGCACCCCCAGCCAGAAGTTTTAAACTGAAGCCAGCCTCACAACTCACAAAGCTAACTTGAATCATGATTGTGGTCTGATTGTTTAAGTATTGTTACCAAGTGTGGCATCATGGCATGATTACTACAACAACATGCACAACACAGAATGTGCCTCCAAATTGTCTTAATGTAACACTGACAAGAGGATGACAAAAAAAAAACATATACACTAAGGAGTGAGGAAGATATCGTGATTGACTGTTTATCATGACGAGTCAACATTTAATACCCAGCCAGAATGATCTTTTTAAATGAATATTAGGAATTAAAAAAAAAAAAAGAAACTTCAGAGTGTGGAGGGTGTGATGTTCACTCCTTGAATCATGTTATGCACCTAGTTCACTTATAAAAATGGAACTGTGAAATGTTGCTGTTTGTCTTTCGGCTTTTCCTGATTAAGGGTCGCCACAGTGGAACTCCGGTCCACTAATGATTGGCAGTAGGTTTTTACGGTGCTGAGTTGCCAGCTTGACGCACAACCTTCAACGAAGGCACGCCCATTCACGCATGTCTTTCGGAACGCCACTCGACCACAGGGAGGACATGCACACTCCACACAGAAGGAAATATGTACTATAAAATAAGAAAATAGGTAGTCCACAGCTGAGTTAAAACAAACAAGCGATCCTAGGTGAGTATAATGAAAAGCATCAAAAATATTCATTATTTATAAATAATCAGGTTATTTGGAACAAAGGAGTGGTTACAGAGGGTGGGTCTATTAAGAGCAATAAAAGCATTAAACGCATACTTTTAACCAAGTCCCCATTTCCCCCTTAACACCATAGTGTAAAATGAGACTGTGCTACCTTAGAACTGAAACTTAAAAGCTAGAAACAAATTAAAATATATAGTTTAAGAACAGCTTATTAAGGCTAATCTACTAATCCAGACTTTATTAATTAAGAAACTAACTCACTAACAAAACGAATTAACTAACAAAAAGATCTACCACTTGACATCTATCAGAATAAATATTAATACTTATAAACTGAAGCACTTCTAACAAAGATCGCTTTCGTACCAAATAAAGACTTCATCAGGTTTGTGTGTAAAAGACATAACATAATATTAATGAACGTGTTTTAATCTACAAGTGAACACCTAAGTAGAAAAAAAACATAGCTTTAACTACTAAGGTGGAAATACAGTGATAAATGTTAAACATAAAGCATTAAGGCCCTGGGGATCTGTTCATGTGTATGATATAGCTAAGAAAGCACTTTGTTTGAATGAGTAAAAGTGCACTCCAGAGTATCGGAAAACAGCACCAATGTCAGTTATTTTCATTGTAAAATATTTACAATGTTTGATATTTCTTTATAACAATATTAGCTTGTATTATATTAGAGTGTAATGTCAGCATTAATCAGTCCCATATCAAACTTTTAATAGTCTTTTAAACAGTGGGGCAGTTTTCTGAGTTCTAGTATGCTTTTTATGGAACAATAATAATTAAGCCCCAGTTTAATAAGAGTTCAGTTTCAGCTACCACAGCAGTTAACGTTTTTCTAAAAGATTATTGATGTCTCCTTCCAGTTCCAAAAGGTCCACACGATCAGTAATTTGAAACTTAAATCCAATGTAATGTGTATTTTGTGAAGCTGCAGGTGCTGTCAGTGCATTATTCTTCCACTTATCTCTAATTTTGAAAAGATGGCCAGAAATCCTTCTTTAAAATCTGTTGAGCATTTTCCCCATATAAAATGCTTCAGTCATTGCAGCTTGCCCCATAAACCACCTGCATTGAGTTACAGTCACCTCCTGCATTGGTTTTAATCATTTTATTTAAATGAGAGCAGAAAAACGTGTCTCCCTCCTGTACGTGCTGATAAAAGACACAGCTGGCTCCACACTTATTAGTGCATGGATCCGATGGTTTGGGTCTAACTTTAACCCAGCTCCTAATGTTACTGACTTTTCTTATACACAAAGGAAAGAGCTTCTCCAAGGATGTCCATTAAATACAAGCTTTCAGTAATTATGGCCCAATTCCCTCTAATAATATTAATGATGCTGTGATAGTCGACAGTAAAAGTCAAGATACAACTGTCTTTAGATGTGTCGTCCATAGATTTCTTTAACACCCTCCTATAAGGACTGTTAAGTGCTGGTGAATTTGTACTTTTTAGTTCAATTGTAGGTTCCAGAATGCTTCTTACCATATTGCTTTCATATCCCCTCACCAAAAAATCATTTTTAAGATCATTTAGGTTCTTAAGGAAGGGTTCCATTTTTGTGGTGATCCTAGCCAACCTGTAGCCCTGAGACTTTACTTCATATTTTTGTCCTGGTGGAATGGAGACTCTTATTATGTAGCAGGAGGTTTACTCTGGTAGGTTTTCTGTTAAGATCTGTGTCTATTTTACCTTGGTCCAAGTCTTTAGTAATCTGCATATCTAGGAAGACTGCCGAGATGAGGCTCTGGGAAGAGGTGAAATGCAGGAAACTGATGGTTTGATTCTGATAGTTGATAAAATCTACTAATTTAGCACTGTCTCCTTTCCACACAATAAAGATGAGACTTGTCTCTGCCTAGCTGTAACAATGCTTTTTTCTCACCAATAAAACTTTCTCCCTGCTTGTTTTTGCCATACTTTCTTGGTGTATTTCACATTTGACCTCAAAGGCGCTAAAGTTTGGTGTAAGGGAGGGCAGCAATTACTGGGACTTTTTATTGTTTCTTCCATAGTTTTTTTCTCAGTGGTATGAGATTTGTCATGATACAGAACTTTCACATTCAATTTTCTGATATATGATTTTAAATCAACCAGTACCTGTGCTGTCTCAGAAATGCAGTGAGGAACAACAGTTAATCCCTTTAAAAGCACGCTAATCTCAATGTCAGTAAGTTATTTTTTGGAGTGATTTCACACAGCTGGGTAAGTTAATAGTGTGGCTGGTTTCTCCATCTGGTTCTGGATCCTGGGGTGTAGTTCTGCTTCCCCAAGTATTTCATTTCCCTCACTCCTGCCTGTTCCTTGGTTCTCTGGTCTTCTGGAGGGATTTCTGGCTGGGGTTGGGGATCACTGAAACTTCTCTTGTACCCTTTGGAGTCTCGGGGCATTGCAGTGGTAGTCTTCCTGGTAATTGTGATAGTATTGTTCCCCTCTGGAGCTCTGACGTTGGTCCTGGTACTGGTATAAATACTGGTCCTGTTGTTGGTGTTGTGATTGATGTCTGTACTGATGGCAATGTCCTGCTTGGTGATGTGGATATCGGTGTTCCAGATACTGCTCTTTTAAGCTGTGCTGTCTTTGGTCTTAGTTGTCCTGTCAGTTCTGGATCTGATGTTGGTTTTGGTTCAGGTGTTCCTCCATCATATCTCTCTGATGGTTCTGGTCCATTCTGTGGACAGTCATAGGAACAATGCTAGGCAAGCAGTCATGGGGACCATAGGATGCCTGCACATATGCACCTGGAGTACATGCACCTAAACATTCATGCCTCCCTTTTCAAACACTTAATAGTGCTCACATCTCAGACTTAGCAAGGTTGTACATGATAATCCTGGTGCATATTTGTACTTACCCATCCAATTATCAAGACTACCCTTAAAAGTAGGCAAAGTAGTACTTGGATTGGCCTGTAGCAGTAACTTATTGGGACTACATTGAGTTTGTAACCTATCTCTCCAGTTAGTTTTTTTATATGTTGGTGTCAATTTAAATTCCTAATGTGGTGTTTGTAGAGCCACTAATTTTTTGCAAAAAAATAGAAGGTTAAATAGAACGGGGTCTTTCATAGCTTGAAAAGTGAGACGCAGGTCACCTCTAAACAGCTGTTCAGCTGTTGAGTATAAGAAGAGCTGTGCAAATCTATTAGGATAAGTTGAAGGGTTTAAGACCTTTAATTTTCTTGATTAGAAATCTTTGGGGGCTTTCCAGTTGAGTTATGTGCTTGGATGTGTACATCCCAAGGAGGGCACTGTATTCAAAAACAGCTCTTATAAGGGAAGAGCACAGGGGTGGGATGACTTTTTTGGATCTTGAAGATATACCCTTGAAAATTAGCTGGGTCAGATAGAAGGGTTTTCTGTCTCTGACTATGTTAGAAACATGATGAATGAATATCAGAGAGCTGTCCACATAAGTATTCAGGTGTCTGTATCTGTCTGAAGATGAGTACCATTTATAATATATGAGGTGGAAATTGTTTTTATTTTTTGCTGAACACTATTATGTTGCATTGTTTTGCACTTAACTTATTTAGCTGGAGACCATTTTCAGTACAACAGGTATATGCATATTCCAACTCTTGCTTCAGTTGTTTAGTGTCGGGGGACAAACAGCTAACATGTCTGGCTTGCAGTCACCTGCAAACTTGGCCAACCACACTTCTGGGATATGAGTTTGTATGTCTGCAAAATAATTACTAAACTGGACAGGATCCACCACTGATCCCTGGGTGCCACACTAATTACAGTTTTATATTTAGAGGAGTTACTACCAAGTTTCACAACTTGTGATCTGTTGGACATCCAACTTGCAATCCAGTGGACAATGTAGGGGGTTACATTAAGTTTGTTTAATTTTTCAATAATGCCAGTGTAAAAGATAGTGTTAAATGCCTTGGCTAGGTTGAAACAAGCAGTGTGCATGGAGTGACCACTGTCCACAGCATCTTTAACCTCTTCATAGAAGCTTACTAGGTACAGGAGACATTACCTGCCCTTCACAAAACCAAACTGAGTGGGGTCTAGACCATTTAAGTTGTCTGTGTCTGCATAAATGAGTTCAGGTATGAAACATTTAATGGATTTGCAGGTTGGGCTGCTGAAGCTGATTGGCCTTTCATTTCTTAGGTCTGCAGAAAGGTCACCCTTGTGTAGAGGAGTCTCAGTAGCTATACTCCAGGTATCAGTCATAAACCCTGTGGATAGGCTGAGGTTGGATGGTTTAAGTAGATACTTGGATAGTGCACACTTAGCACTGGTGAAATTCGGCCTGGTATGTTGCCTGGTTCCAAGGAAGTATTATTTTTTATCCTCTGACTGGGGTTATAGGACTTGTTCTAATGTGATTTCAGGGAAATTATTTTTCAGGCATGGGGAGCAACAAGGTCAGTAGGTAGGGTCAAGTACGTTCAAACACTTTTAAGATAATGTGTGCTGAAAACAAAAGCTGCTATGTATTCTGGTGTGTTATATCTGCTTGGACTCAATTTTTCTTGCTGTACTTTGATCTACAATTCTGATAATCGGGAAATTAAGGGACTGCAGATACTTAGTTATGAAGGAGAAAAATGGCTGTGAATGCTGGTGCTGTTTAAGTTTCCTACATATCCACACTGTGATAGTGTTTGACATCAAACCCACGAATTTCATTCATTCACTTTTTAATAGTAGACATGCAGTTGTAGATGGGGAAGTGAACATCATCTGTCCTAGATTACTATTGTAATGAAATAGTCAGCTCAGGTATGCAGACTTGAGTTGCCACATACCTAAAGCAACATTTCATCATTCACGAATGGATACATCTGTGCTGTGGGGGGAATTTGTTTTTTCCCCTGCTCCCTCCAACTTAAAGACTTAATGGCAATCATAAATTGACGGAAGAAACTAGAGACCACAGAATCTACAATTCACTTGTAATCTCCTGAATTGCTATCAGATAGAGATGTATCACACGTGCATTTTTACAAATTTATCAGTTCCATTAGTAGTGAGCAATGCATCACATCTCATTTGTATGTAAATATAAATATAACTATAGGCACAAATACCATATGCCTGTCTGATGTCATGGCATATGTGGCATATGACTCATGACTCTCATAACTGTCAACATGAATAAATTACATAATTCACTATGAACATTTATTTGATGATCTCTTTTCACTATGACTCGTGAAGTTAATATAATCTCTCGTACCTAATGCAGGGTCTACTCAAGTGAATGACTGAACTATGTATGCACTATTCATGGTGTGGGTGATCTGTGTTTGATTATGTTTGAGAGGTAAGGAAAAGACATGACAAAGAGTGGTTTACTGACAGATACGACATTGCCAAGGTGCTTGCATGAACTCCCTTGTAGTATCAGGGCAATACTGTTATCAGTCAGCCATATCTCAGTGTCATCACACTTATTAATGGGCCTTCCTCAATAAGTAAATAAATAACTAAATAAACTGAACAGAGTAAGTAACTGAAGTAATTATTTGATAAAAGAGCAAAAAATTGCCCCTGTGATTAGTCTGAGTTTCACACACGCACACACACAACACACACACACACACACACACACACACACACACAGACACACACACACACACACACACACACACACACACACACACACACACACACACACACACACACACACACACACAACTTTCTTATTCATAAATGGGGTAGTAGCAACAAATTATAAGTTGCTTAGCTGCAAAAACATCATATTCAGCTCCTGTGGTATGATGATGTCAGCCTGCATTCTAAACAATTATCAGCAAAGGGAGTGCCTGAGCTCAGTACAGGTCCATTTTCTACTACAATTACAGCTCCTCTCTGTACATCCTAACAACAAAACTTGTGAGTTATGATGGAGGATCAAGCACAGATTAATTAATTCGATCTATCAAATCTGTTGATCTGATAAATGATTCTAAATCTGTCATATGCTCCCGCACAAACACATATGTAGACACATGATTGCTTAAAGATAAGGTAGTTGCAACATTTTATAACAGCAGAATGGCACAAACATCATCAGATCATTTGTGAATGTCGGTACTGCAATACTTCCTTATTGGCAACTACAGATTGTGTCCCCAACAACTTGCACCTGGGGCAGCCACCACCTTACTCTCTCCTTAGCTACACTTCTGCACATCATAACTAGTGATAATGCAGATAGCTGGTCCTCTAAACAGTCATTTAGCACAAATGATTCCAGCTACATTCAAGTCTATTTTTTTATTATTGCATTTGCAACTCCTTTTTTCTCTTGCAGTAGCTCTACATGTCAATATGGGAGAAAATATCTAACAGGTCATTTGTTTATTAATTTAAATTTGTTTGCCTGAACAGAGCTCACTTGGTGAATCTCTGTCTCTTATTCATAGAAGGCCTCAGCTGATAATAAAAAGGGAAAAATTTGTCCAAGACACCAAGGGAGAGTCTCTTACACCTTTTCTACTAATGTCACGAGTTATCTTTAACATACAGATGAACTGCCACATGCTCAGGCAGACGTGGACGCTTGATAATGTCTCATCTGAAGGACAGCACTCCCTGTAAGTGGCAGTACACAGCCATTATTTGAATATGAATCCAAGGGGCTATTTAGGGTGGTTAACTCCACAGGGATTTAGAGGCATATACAAAGCTGCATGGAGCAAAAGCTCAGCAGCGACTGACATGCATGTCTCTAAAGTGAACACACTGCATTTAAAGTGAACACACACTGCATTTGGAATAATTGCAATATGTTCAACATACCATATCGTACAAGTCTGTTGCACAGCCACCTACAGAACTGCATGTATATTATTTTACATAAATGAGTTGTTGCTAATCGATTAGTGATTTGATACAATTTGACATATGACCAATTTAAATTTGGTCTTCATATGAATATGGTATTCTGAAAAAGTTCTTCTGGGACAAAAGCGCTTAACCTGTAATAAACAGTGTTTTCACTAGTTGTATGGATTTAATAGTCGTCTGCTGCTTTGCCTGTATAGTACTAAATCTGGCTTGGCTGGCTCGTTCCACCCTTCATTTATTCATTTTTTTGGTGTTTGGAACATTTATCGAGTATAGTTTTTACTTATCCCACAATCTATGGTAGCTCAGTTTACCATAGGTTCATAGGTTCATACTAGGCTATCTGCCCTGGGGCATTTATAAGCCTAGCCCGATTCTGTATGGCTTACGCCACCCCTTGATTTGAGTATACTGTGCCCTTTTTAAGGTTTAGTTTATGGTGCCTCTGTCAATAGTGACACGGGAGTAATCCCCGGGACAAACCTACGATCCCCCATCCACTTATCGAGATTCTTCTTGAAGAGATTCAGTGAGGTGCTCTGCCTCACATGAACTGGAATTCTATTCCAGAGCGAAGGGAGCCTCTGGGTTATGAACCTGTCCCTCCAGCAAGTTCTATTTATTTCTGTGCTGAGGTTCAAGTCCCTTGAGCATGTGGCTCTAAGGGATTTAGATTTACTGAGGTGGAGCATGTCCATTAATTCTGGATTTGACATAGCTTTGTATGTCAGGCATAGATCGCCTCGAAGTAGGCGGTATGCAACTGAGTAGAGCTGGAGTTATTTAACCGAGCAGCATATGGCATCTGTTTGAGACCCTTGATCCTCTTGGTGAGATACTTTTGGGGTCTTTCTAATTGCTGCAGGTGTCGGGTAAGGTACATCCCAAAAGGGGCATTGTATTCTATGATGGGCCTGATGAGGGATGAATAAAGGGGCACAATTACCTCTCTTGATCTAGATGTGAAACCCTTCGTGATGAGGTGGGCTATGTAGAAGGTCTTTCTAACCACTTTGGCAATGTGGTTTTCAAAGGAGAGATTGCTATCAACTTGGGTCCCCAGGTCCCTAATAACTTTCTCTGTACTTAATGGGTTTCCACCTATGTGGTAATTTGTGGGCACATTGTTTTTGCCAAAGGGTATGACTATACATTTTTTGGCATTTAGCTTTAAACCATGGCGCTGGCACCAGTTATCTGTCTCTGTGAGACCTTTTTGAAGGATGTTTGTGTCAGCTGGAGAGTCAATTATGGTGCCCAGAGGCTTCTTATCACTGCAGCAATACAGAGCTCTTTGAATCGCCCAAATCCTGCTTGAAACAGGATTGCTTGGGGTGTTATGCATTTTTGATCACCCTTCCCCAAGTGTCTGGTAGGAAGATAAAATCTACAGCCTTTTGATGTTTCTGGTATCAAAGACAACTATAAAACTGCTAAGCTGTTTCATAACATTAAACCTAAGGAAGATATTTGAATGAAACTGTATTTGTTCTGCTATTTTGGTCAAAAGTGTGGACATGTGACATGACGTTTGTATTAGATTATGGAGCAAGAGTTGTAAGGCAAATCTGAGGAAGTTATTTTAGACCTTATGAAGACTGAATTATAGTGTGTGTGTGTGTGTGTGTGTATGTGTGTGTGTGTGTGTGTGTGTGTGTGTGTGTGTATGTGTGTGTGTGTGTGTGTGTGTGTGTGTGTGTGTGTGTGTGTGTGTGTGTGTGTGTGTGTGCTGCAGGTGTTAGCTTTCAGTGTGTAAAAATGTGCCATTTATAACATTTATAAACAAATGTGAAAGTATTCCTATTAGCCAGTCAGTACAGAGAAAGGCAAATATGCATTTTACAAGCTAGCAGTGTCCTACCAGTCTTTTTATCGGCTTCTTAAGTTCTGTTGCCAGTACTTACAACTTACTGGTTTTCAAGAAGCTTGACTGCTGCAACCCCATGCTGATATTTTCTAATTTTAATGTCTATTGTGGATACTGAAATAATATGAAAGAAAAATTTGCTGGTATATAATTTTCTCATGTAATGACACACAGATATCTATGAATTTGTAAAACTGAACAGACCAATCATTTTATTTTATTGCATTGTTGTAATACTGTCAGCCTGTTGGCACAGAGGCTAGGTGTCTTTCTGTGATATTAGTGACCTGGGTTCAAAATAGTCTGGGGTTGCTGCAGATGGTAGGCTGGGAGGGAAAAATAGTCTATTCCCATATATCTTTCATGAAAACTATGTCTAGTTTAGATAATTGTCTGTACCACTGTCAGAAGTTGGTAATGACTGAATAGCTACATACACACACACACACACACACACACACACACACACACACACACACACACACACACACACACACACGCACGCATGCACGCACGCACACACACACACACACACACACACACACACACACACAAACACACACAGTATGTGTAAGCATGTTTCGTTTTTTATATAATTTTTCAAACCTGGTACTTTCTAGATCAGATCAATACAATCACTACATTTTTGATATAATTGATTTCGGCTGTTGAAATTATTATGCTTCTTTTTTATTAGGAATGAGAGATAATAAACAAGCATGGATCAAAGAGGATCCGCTGTTTTTTTTTTTGAGTTTTCTTTTTTTCTCCTTTATGCTTTCCCCATACAGAAACCACAGCCTGTGTGCTATAGATTACTTATCTTTAGAAGATAGGGAGAACTCAGAGACAATACATTCTGGACATTCACCAACAGAGTATTAATCTCTGAGGTGAGCTCAGCCCAGTATCAAGTCTGCAGCTTCATGGTAGCTGACAAAATTAAAATCTGACTTCTTATTTATGCTCATTAAAAGCAGACGTTTTGCAAGAGTAAAAAATAAATAAATAAAAAAATGATTCAAGCAACCATAGTAGCATTAGCAAGAATGTGCTGTTTTACTTTCCCCTCACTAACTAATTACTAATTACCATATAGGTGGCAGTACACTAAACACCGAAAGTGTGATAAGAGACTTAGGGACACAGGTGGACAGTGGTCTCACCTTCGATAACCACATCACCACAACAGTCAGGAAATCCTTCTATGTGGCACACCTCATCACAAAGGGCTTTTCATCCAGAAAAAAGGAGGTCATTGTCCCACTGTACTCATCCCTCATTAGACCCATTATAGAATACAACGCCCCATTTGGTATGTACCTCTCAAGACATCTGCAACAACTGGAAAGGCCGCAGAAATACCTCACTGAAAGAATCACAGGCCTAAAGCAGATGCCTTACGCTGACCGCCTTAAAAAATTCCAGCTATACTCTGTCGCATATTGTCTACTCAGAGGCGATCTCTGCTTAACAGACAAGGCCATGTCAAACCCAGAGTTGTTGGACATGCTACACTTAAAGAAATCTCAATCCCTCAGAGCCACATGCTCCAGGGATCTAAACCTTGTCATCACAATAAACAAAACATGCTGGAGGGATAGGTTCCTGACCCAGAGACTCCCCAGACTCTGGAATAGATTGCCCATACATGTCAAGCAGAGTGCTTCTTTGGACCTCTTCAAAAAGAACCTTGATGATTGGATGGGAGAAAGGAAATTCACCCCAGGGATCACGTCAGTCGCCCTGCTAGACAGGGGTCCAGGGAAGTAAATAGTGTGGGAAGAAATAGCCAGGGAATTCTTATGGCTAGGCTTGTATAGGCCCTAGGGCTGATAGCCTAGTACCAACCTATGAACCTAACTGTGGCATAAAAGGCTATATATAGTGAGATTTAGTGAGTCTGGGGAAAAAATAAAGCAAATGTCATGTGCTTATGTGTGTGTATGTGTATACATGCGAGCATGTGTGTGTGTGTGTGTGTGTGTGTGTGTGTGTGTGTGTGTGTGTGTGTGTGTGTGTGTGTGCGTGTGTGTGTGTGTATATGTGTGCGTGTGTGTGTGTGTATATGTGTGCGTGTGTCCGTGTGTGTCCATGTGTCTATGTGTGCGTGTGTGTCCGTGTGTATGCGTGTGGGTGCATGTGTGTGTGTGTGTGTGTGTGTTTGTGTTTATGTGTGTATGTGTGTACATGCAAGCGAGTGCATGTGTCTTTGTGTATGTGTCAGTAAAATGAGCAGTATGCCCTATTTACCTATGGCAGTCATAATTTCCCATACAGCGACAACCATACAACAATGCTTGTATGTGATGAGGTGCCTCACAGTGGTGACCTGTCACTATACCTTACTGCAAATGTAAATGAAGCATTCAGGGGGGACAAGCATAATGCTGCCTCGGTGCTCACATTAAGGGGGTTAGTGAGGGGACAGGCAGGGTAGTGGTGTGTGTGTGTGTGTGTGTGTGTGTGTGTGTGTGTGTGTGTGTGTGTGTGTGTGTGTGTGTGTGTGTGCGCGTGCGTGAGTGCCTGCGTGCGTGTGTGTGTGTGTGTGTGTGTGTGTGTGTGTGTGTGTGTGTGTGTGTGTGAAGCATTCCATACCTCTCAATCCTTGTAGTGTAATAAGCACTGGCTAAATGGAGAGGGGTAGACAACAGATACCAGGGACACATTAAATATTAGTATAATTCAATAAGTAAGTTTATAGAGCAATGCAGCAAGAAGCTGCTGCTGAATGAATGCAAGTATGAAACGCTAATGTCTGGTATTATTGACTGGCTGAATTCCTCTGTGACAGGAACACAGTGAATATAAGAGGCAAAATCAGAACTGTTCTGTTACATCTGGGGCATATCAGAAGTATGGGGAGGTGACTGTGTGTGTGTGTGTGTGTGTGTGTGTGTGTGTGTGTGTGTGTGTGTGTGTGTGTGTGAGTGTGTGTGTGTGTGTGTGTGTGTGTGTGTGTGTGTGTGTGTGTGTGTGTGTGTGTGTGTGTGTGTGTGTGTGTGCACCTGTGTGTGTGTGTGTGTGTGTGTGTGTGTGTGTGTGTGTGTGTGTGAAGCATTCCATACCTCTCAATCCTTGTAGTGTAATAAGCACTGGCTAAATGGAGAGGGATAGACAACAGATACCAGGGACACATTAAATATTAATATAATTCAATAAGTAAGTTTATAGAGCAATGCAGCAAGAAGCTGCTGCTGCTGAATGAATGCAAGTATGAAACGCTAATGTCTGGTATTACTGACTGGCTGAATTACTCTGTGACAGGAACACAGTGAATATAAGAGGCAAAATCAGAACTGTTCTGTTACATCTGGGGCATATCAGAAGTATGGGGATATGACTGTGTGTGTGTGTGTGTGTGTGTGTGTGTGTGTGTGTGTGTGTGTGTGTGTGCATGTTGCCAATGGTGATTACTACAGCAAAATGCTTGTTACCACTTGTGCTAACAATTCAGAGACATGCAAATTAGTGGATAATGAGGTCTTTCCTCATTGATCTAATGTGACTCTGAATTTCTGCCATTGCATTAAAGAGTCATTTTTGCCGTAGCTTTATAGCTCACAGCTGGGCTGCTTCTGAATCCTGCCCAAAGTGTGTGCATATATGTCTCATCTTCTTTGCTCAAGAATTCTAGGCAAAGTCAACCAAAATATGGGTACAAAGATGTAGAATTAATCACAATTTTTAAATATTACCCTAATTCACTTAAAAAAAGTTGTTAGAGCAGGAGGTTTTCCATCATCAAGTTTGTTTAAGCAACAACATATATGGAACTATAATTTCTATATTTATTGACTGGCTGTAATCCTCTGAGATTTACCAGAAATAAAAAAAAAACTTTTTGAGTGACAGAGCAAAAATATATACAAAATCAGAGATGTTCTGTAAAAAATCAGGGACAGATGAAAGGTGTGTGTGTGTGTGTGTGTGTGTGTGTGTGTGTGTGTGTGTGTGTGTGTGTGTGTGTGTGTGTGTGTCTGTGTCTGTGAGGGGGAGTTGCAATGTTTTACACTATATGTATTTTTTTATTCATTTGATAACAATGAGACATCCAAGGAGCACAAAGTCAAGAAAGTGACTGTAATTCCTGGGCATATGACATATGAGATGAATGGAGGACCAAATTCTTTGCAGATGGCCAAATGAAAAAGGACTTCCACTTACCTTTGAAAATCTTCTCTACATGAGAGTTTTGTGTGGTGGCAATTAGGGAGCTCACCTATGCTAAGTATTCCCCATATCTGATAAATGATGGAACTGGGGGACCCAGTCCATTAGTCGGAGAGAAAGAAAGTCCAGGTTCACTGCTCAAGATGCTTGAAACAGCAGGTGTTTGTGATAAGGGGATGCTGAGGAGACAACCTTGGAGAAGCTCTGGAAAGGTAAGAAACCGGATTTATTTATACAAATCTATTGCTAATATTCTGGCAGACAGATTCTGTGCTAATTTCACTCTCCTAACTCTGCCAGATGTCTTCCTACTACCAACCCACAAATCCCTCCCAAAATCCCCTTAAACCCCACTATAGCCAAAACCAAAATGGCTAGCTCCATAGGACCTGATAATATCTTCAGCTGGCCAAACCCCTTCCAGTCCTCTTCATTTTAAGTTGTCCATGGGTTATGTTCCGAAGGCATGAGGAGTGAATAGAGTGATACCATTCCGCAAAGGTGGTCCCATGGCAGACTCTCAAAACTGTAGATCTATTAGCCTCATAAATATCATCATTAAAGTTATGGTATGATACGTGCTAAGCTGATAAACAACAGCATAGGTGGCCTTCAAATGGTAGACCTAAATCAGTCTGGATTTACAAAAGGTAAGTAGTGCCTGCTCAATCGATTTGATTTCTTTGAGACGGTCACTGAAGCCCTAGATGAGTGATATGGCAGTCCTTACTACTTGCCTTTACCCAAATAACTCTAGCATGATTCCCCACACTAGTATCAAAGATAAACTCTCCCAACTTAACATATAACTGTATGCTGGATAGCCAGTTGGCCATCTAACAGAATGTACACTACTAAAGCAGAAGACAACTTCTCTAACCAGAGGATTGTCACTGACATAAGATTCTGCACTGGGTCCCTACTTTTTAGCTTCTGTTTCTCAGACTTGAAAGTAAATGTCAAAGGATTGTGGCTAACTTTGTTTGTTGACGACTGCAAACTGAATAGAATTGTAAAATTTTCCTCAGATACTCAGGAGCCCGGACCAGATTAATGTCTGGTGCATCAGTCATGGTCTCACTTTAAATGCCAAAAATTGCTTTATAGTTATGTTTGAGGAGGACATAACCCTATCCACTTACTGTATTGTTAATGACCTTCTCAAAATAGATGTGGTTATCTGGGATTGGAGTACATAAGCTGATAACAGTCATTCTTTTGATTACCGCATCTCAGTTATGATTAAGGAGTCCTAACTTTTTCAGCTGATCTGTGGACATATCTCTTCTATGTCACATAAAGTTTTGGGTCATCTATGATCTTGCCTTATTAGACCTGACCTTAAACACAACTACCTTACAAAGCACTTGACCATCTTGAAAGACCTCAAATGTTTCTGTCAAAGATATATGGACTGCACTGTCTATGTACCCTGAAAGAATAAAGGTCCTTTCCATCTAATCTGTCTTGGATATACCCTTAGACGTGATCTCTGTTTAGTCTTTTGAGCACTGACATCTTACTCTTTTTGATATTCTTCACCTTCACAGAACAAATGGTTTGTCTTGTGCCAAAGACCTCAACCTCCACTGTAAGATATACATCACCTGTTGGTGTGGCATATTTATAATGCAGAGTACTCCCTGACTAAGGAATAAACTCCTTCTGCACATCAAACATAGCTGCTCCCTATCTATTTCAAAACTAGACTATATGATTAGGTGGGGGACCATAAATTTGTGCCTTGTTTATATGAAAATAATCTTCATACTGGAGCAGCTAGTATACTGTCAATACCAAGTGGTCTAATGACTATGTTTCTTGATGGCCCTTCTGCTATTAGTTTAGTATGAATCTATGAACCTATAAGGTTGAGGTTTTAGTACCACTTGGAAATGAAGTGAATACCTGAAAAGCAGTACCATTTGCAGTAATACAAGGATATTACATAACTGGTGTGTGAAGTACTGATGAAGTGTGCCAATATTTGAATGAAGTGTTAAAAATAATGCTTGTCCTGTCTTGTTTGGTGATTATTTGAAAATTAAAGATAGAAATAATTATTCAGAAAAAGTGTGAAATATTTTCCTAATATTATGCCAAAAAGCCTTTTGGATAAAAGTGGTATTTGCATTTTCCAGGCTTTGGGTGGTGAGAGTATGCATTGTCCTTGCTGCAATACATTCATTTACTTCACTAGCACTCTTAAGCATCATGTGTGTTTGAAGCATTTTGAGATAAAGTAATAACAGCACTATTATAAATATGATTGTTTTATTTGAACATAGAGGCATTGCAAAGCTAGTTCCCAACAGCTCTGGAATTATGCAGTGACATTTGGAAACATATACAGTGAAAGTGGGAGGGTATTAAATAGGGGAGAATTCAAAAGATTCAAACAGTTCTCGGGACTGTTAAGGATTTCTAGAAGTTTTCAGTCCTTTTCTGGTGAAAAAACCTGCAGAAGCCATCAATGCTACTCTAGAATCTCTAAACTCTATGCCTTCCACCAGCTGTAAGCATCTAATTTTATAATGCATTTGTAATTCCTCATTTCTAAATATGTAATATGATGATAAAAGTTTCCTGTGGAAATAACACAGAGGATTATGACTGAGTCGTCAATCATAAGCTTTTGTTATGTGTTCGAGACATGGATGAAATTTACCTTGAGAGAGAAGCTCGTGAGGTGAATCTTGACATCCATGTCGAGAACACATAATTAAAAGTTATGATCGGAGACCCAATCATATTTCTTTGTAGTGCATGGAGCTTTATCTGCTCCATGTACTACAAATTAAAGTGGAAAAAATGTTGTGTTTTACTGGCTTTCAGTGATGCAAAGCACTTAGCAAGTGCTGTCAGAAACAGTCTGGTATGTTTATTCCCTCCTTGCCATTACGATCAACCTAATATATTTTCATCTGTTCCTCATAAAATCCGCATCTTTTGGGGCAAATTACTGAGGAGTGAATTCACAAAATAGGAACATACATTTCAGTATCAGACTTCATATCCTTCAGAAAATGCAGGTGAACACACATCCTGTTATTGTAGCTACTTTCTATGTTTATAACAGGAAGTCAAGGACATCTTACTGGTATGGACAACAGATAGAAACAGATCTGTTTTTTATTCTGCCACTTTCTTTGCTGGTCAGTACTGGCAGGTCTGACTGCCTAGAGTCAGACGCGACCTTAACAAATTAAGCAGGGAGTGCTTAACATTTGCTAAGGTTGGGTTTCATACTATAGGAGTGCTTAACTGATTTGCCTTTTTCCTGAATATCAGAGCATAAGCTCCAGGCACTACAAATGTATTTGTGTTATTAAAAATAAGACATAGTGACACACAGTAATTGGAATTTTTATTAAATTTAATTAGAACATGGTATACATGCATTTGATCGGCCGGTGGATGGTAAATCGGGTATTGTCAAAAGCAGTGCGGCAAAATCTCAAAAAAGCGATTGTAAGAGTTGCGAATCGCAAAATATCGCTCCCTTTTTGACCCTTGGTAGCACTCATTTAGGTGGTAGAGCGGTCAGAAATATCGAATTCGGTGTTTACAACATTCCGACTGTTTGGCATTACGAGATTCGTGCATAAAAGTCTGTGTTATACCCGCTCGAGCAATGTGCGCTTGATCAAATGAATGTAAACCTTAGAACATAGTGTTATATTGTTTGGAATCTGCCAAAAGAATGAAAGAGTTACAAAATCTCTGCATCCATTCTGCCATTAATTAATGAATGATAACTTTTGCAAAACTGTTGAATCCACTGATGAATGATGACATGCACACCTGCATTTCTTCTCCCACTAACAGAAGCTGTTCTATTTTTACCATTAAAAATTTTGGGAGGGAACTCCTGTAAGATCCCATAGGAACCCTAAGATTGTAAGGAACCTGGGTTGAAAATCACTGCTCTGTATATTTGTTCCTATGCAGGTCTAATCTTTAACTATATTTAGAGAATTCTTCTGCAACAGATAATTACAAATTTAAGAGGTTATTAGATATATTTGCCAACTGAGGTAATGGATATGTTACTGATGAAGAAAATATCTGTCAGGATGCATAACCATACATAAGCAAAAAAAGGAAAAATCTTTACAGTTTTATTTTATGACAGCTGCACAACATATATGCAAAGATGACAAAAAATAAAGATTCCAGTACCCTTCTGAACTAATTTTCACATATGACAGTTCCTTCTTGGAGAAACACAGATACAAACAAATACAGAAAAAAAAACACCAAGAATGCCTTCAAAGAACTGTTTTGAATAAAAATAGGTTGTGCTCTTTTGTCCAACTGCAAATCACTGACTTTTCCAAAACCATTGTTTTTGTTAATTTTCACATATCAAATACGATTAAGATCAGTGGCTCCTACAACTCAGTCGAAGATTAAACCAAATTTAAATGTGAAAAGACAGGAAGTTATAAAATAAGAGCTGAACAGCGTTTTAAAAATTGGAACATGGTACATCTACTAGAATACATGGTTTGGGCATGAGTTATACCTGAACTCATTCATGAATGCTGTGTTTGGTCAATTGGGCTTTCTGCTTATGCACAGACCCTAGAAGGTGTGAATAAATGTGTGTATGCATCATACCACACCAATACAATAAATTCAATTTCTGTGATGCAGTACTTTTTTCTACATTTTGTTTTGCTGACATTGGTTTAAGTAATTTGATTTTTTTGTGCTTTATATGATTTTTATTCCCGCACGTCTCAAAAGACACAGATCAGTGTGCCTACGAAATAATAAAATGCCAAAGAAATAATTTTACTACTTCTAAATTTAGTCAAGCAAATTAATATTTAATATATTTTTACCTGCTGTTTCCTTGTCGTCATCAATTGTTAACTTCTCTACTTCTGTCTTCTTGCGAATCTCAAAGCGTCGAGAAAAGCCTGTTTTGGGCTTCCACATATCTTGCAGGACAAGTGGTTTCTCATAATCCCCCACTATCCGTAGGTATTCCATCTTCCAGTCCCCATCCACCCCTTCAAAGCTGCCAATCACATCACAGAGAACAAAATCCTGCACATCAGTGACATCCACAGAATATCGCTCCAGCGCTTCCTTTACTAATTCCTGGGAGGTAGAACGAGGTGTGGCCAGCACACTTTTGTAATTGGCCCCAGCAGAGATCCCTTCCCCAAAGATCTTGAGGATGCCTGGTACATTCTTCTGGCCAGTAAGTTCCGCCATAGTGTCCATATCTAGTTTCACATCTTCAATTTCGTAGAGCTTCTTCTCACTTCCCCAGCGGATACCACTACTTCCTCGTTGAAAAATGTTGGAAAGACGTTTGTGTCGGTTGTTTTTGTTCTTTGTAGGCTGACGCATTTCCACTGTTTCACTGGTTCTGCTTGCTGTATCAGATGATGTAGATCTGTAACAGATAAAATAGCTACTTCAGCTTAGAAGTACTCAAATTTATGAAAAGTAGTTATTAAATTGTAACCACAACTTTGTTAATACCATAAAATTTAGCAATAATTTTATAGCTATACTCATAAAAACAGAAATGGTAAATATATTACAGTTTTTTTTTCAGAAGTTTAATTGTTCTTGAAAGTGCTTTAAAGGTACATGCCTTTCCTAGATGAGTATGAATGGTGATCAACATGTCCGAACAGTGACCAGCACGGTGTCCAATCTAATTTCCTATTTAGTCTTCATACTATGTCCTCATTAAAGCTTAATTTGAACAAGGAAGCAGTTGTTCATTTTGTCAGGATAGGTAGAGGTGTGCCTAAACTGATTAAACATGGTTATTAGGCCCCTAAGACCCTAAAGATAAAATGTACTGCTCAGATTGTATAGACTTTTCAAAGCCTTTCATAAAATAGCTGTTCACATTGAACATATTCATTAAACTAGTAAAACAGGTTAATACCTTCCAGGATTAACTAGCAGTACTCTAAACAAAAACAAATGCAACAACATTCGACCATCTAGTGTGAATGTGTGGGTAAAAATCAACTTTTATCTCATTCATTCAAACAGCTAAGAAGAACTAGGGAAATGTGCTTACAAAGGAGAGAAAAAAGACACCACAACCATTGTCGCTTCCAAAGAAACTAGAAATTATGAACTATTACCTTTAGCTAAAAGGTACCACATGATTGTATTACATTACATTATTCTAGGGACATGACTAAAGTAACAGATGTCAGTTCACTAGGAAGGAGACAACATATTTGTTTGCTCCACCTGTGACCTGAGAGTTTTAACAGCACAGGAGCTAGAAAAAGACCAGTCATAGAGGTCCATGTGTCTGCCTCAGTTGATTAGTGGGCTCATCATTCTGCTGGTAACTCCTGAAGATGTTGAGGGGAAGCTGCATGCACAGTAACAGACATAACAGAGGTGGGCCCATCCTGCTTATTGGACAAATTTTATAAGTTTGGTCCTTCAAGAAACTATGGACCTTATGTGGCTTGCAATAGTAGAAGAATGCATGGCTATTGGTCTAAAGAGAATCACCCCCTCACCTACTGAATGACAAGGCTACTTGTACCATCCCCATTTTGTGCTGAGGAAGACAGAATGGAGAAAGAGAACTGCGGAAACAGGGTAACAGTACAATGTCAAGTTAATCCTGCATGGATGGGAGAGCACAAATAGAGAGAAAATAACTGAAGTAACAGCAGATTATGAAATAACAAATAAGAAAGGTATCTTAAAAGGGAGTTATACCAAAGTCTAACATTATACTGGTTAGAAACATCAATACACTGCAAGTTAGCAACAAAATATAGTACAGATTTTAATGTCAGGTAAGAGAGTTTAGCCGATGTATTCTGCCCATTACCTTATCTATTGTAGAAAGGTATTTATTTTTTTTATTGTCATTTGTTTACCGGGAAAGTCTGACTGAGCCTAGAAGACACATTCTCAGTGGATGCAGGGTGAGAAAAGCCCCACATATGTAATCATACATTCTATGTGACAGAGCAGAAACATTTACAGTTGACAATCAAATATACAAAATGATATGATACATTCCATATAGTCCTTTAAACAACAGTAGTAATGATGTATGAGGAGGAAAAGCAAGTTCCTAGGGGAAAATGTATAATTACAATATCTTAGTTAAGCCTGAGACAAGAAATGAGGATCGGAAAACTCTGTTACTAGCAGAGGAGAAGGAGGACAGTAGGTAAGAGGTTAGCTAGGAATAGAACAAGATCAGAGCCAGGTGTTAGACAGGAATTCCTACAGAGATGCTTTGAATGTCTGCAGGCTTGAGTTACATCTGATGGATAGTGGGATGGAGTTCCATCTTCTTGCAATAGTGTGGGAGTAGAGATAGAGACCAAAAGATTTACTAGGTTTGTAGATAGTGGTAAGATGATTGTTATTAGAGCGTAGGGGTCTGTTAGGGTGGTACAAGGGAGAATGTTGTTGAAAGATAGGATAAGCAGGGGGGTTATAAATTATATTATGTGCTGTAATTAGCTAAAGGTAGGTGAGGTGAGTTCAACCCAATTTAATTAGTGGAGAGCAATGCAGCTGTGAGTGAAGAGTGTTGAGCTAATAGCAGATTTTGCAATTTTATTATAGTATACTTCGAGTTTAGATTTTAGTATGGTATGGAGGTTGCTAAGAAGCATGGGCACTGGAACCATAGACTGAGGGGGGGGGTGGAATACCCCCCCCTCACTTTTACAGCTGCAAGACCTTAAAAACACGGAGGGCGCAACAGAGGACTCGTGTGTAATTTAAACTCATCTGCAAGACGACCTTAAAACCTTGGACCCAAGAGAGGACTCATATGTGCGCTGTACGCTAACAAATGTAAAAACAAAAGTGCGCGGAAAACGTCATGATCATTGTGCAGGTGAGTTGGCAGACAAGCGTGTCTGAGGAGTCAAGAGTACAGTAAACATGTCTGCTGTTGGCTACTGGGGATTGAATTGTGCATCTTTCTGGCTAGTGTGTTATTTTCTCTTCTGATGTGTGCTTAGGAGTGAAAGCAATACCGAAGGAGGCCAAAGGGTGGTCTTTCACACTGGGGAATGTAAGTACTGTGTCAGTGTTAGGTCACCAGGTATCATCGATTTACTATTCTAGTAAAGGAACGCGGCGCTGTGTCTCACAGGTGGAAAAGTGATGCTAACTTTGGTTGTAGTATTCAGGATTATTTTGTCAGCTTTCTCTGAGTTTCTTTTATGTTTGTGAGATGTAGTATTAATATAAACAATTGTGATGAATTATTAATGGCTATAAAGCACAATCAACAGCAGTTAGTTGTACATCCTTATGCTATATCCTATTGGCTACTTCAGTTTATTTCAGGTTCCTACACTGTCAGTCGAGGATCGAATCCATATGAGTAAGTTAACGAGTGTTTTGTCAGGGTTTGTTTTAAGGATGGACTTAAGTCTTCATTTTTGTAAGTGGCAAAGAAGAAATGGCAGTGTTTTTGTGAAGTACTGTGTTGAGAGGCAAACTTTTATATTACACCTATCAAATGTTCTGGATGCTTGCAACCAAAGATGTGTGCAAGAAAGACTGCCTACCATTTATTAGGCCATTCACCATTATGGTGCCCTTTTTACTGGCTATTACTTACTTTATTTTAATGATGACGGTAAAGCATGAGATCGCTTTATTAAGACTGCTGGTTGGTTTCGGCAAAAACAAGTGTTAGTGTTAACAGACAAGAAGTCATCCTTCCTGGTCATGTGCAACACTGGAACAAAAGTCTGATTTAAAATTATCATAACAAATGTTCTTTTTCTGTGTAAGCCATTATGTAAAGTAAGTTGGATTTCATTGTAACTGATGTGATTGAGTTCAGCACCATGGCTGTTGTCAATATCTATAGAAACCGACGTTTAGTGGCATTTTATAATTGTGCAGTGGCTGATTGTGTTCTTGCATTGATTTTGCAGCTTTTCCTGTCATGGCTTTTGTCGGATGACTTTCAAATGAATGCTTAGTAAAGGTATTAACGTAACAGCCTTAGTGTTCTACTTTATCCCTCCATTTCTTCCTTTATGTTTTCGTGTCTGTGTGCAATATTTTATTTCTGTTTGACTGAGTGACTGAGCCTTTCCCAAGTGGACCCTGGATTTCCTGCCTGCTTTGATGTTTACTTCTGCTTTAATTTCTGAATCATCGCAATTGGTTTATGTGCTCTCCAGTATTTCCTGTATGTTTTCCAAACTTGTGAGGTCCGTTCATTTGAGAGCCACATTTCCCCTTTTATTGTGATTTGCATATTTGTTTCCTACAAAGTCTTTTTATTTCTTAGGTGGCACCATCTTGTTTTGTAACATTACCATCTCATCTGATATATTACCCCCCCCCTTTTTTATTTTTGCCAAAGTCTACTTGATAGCTAGAATGTTTGAATTGGATTGCCTTGGCTGTTCTGCTGTGTTGTTTGATAACCTGTTCCATAATGGCTCCCCACTTGTGTGCCAGCTCAAAAGAGTAATTTCCTTATTTACAGCAATTGTTCTGCCAATATTTCTGACAAACGTATTCTGTTGGGAATTTTTAAAACTTGCCAACACCGTACACTCCCAAAAACATGTTGCTAGTTACCTCTTTGCTCCCTATCACACCTCCAGTATTTTATGTCTACTTGAGGAAAAACCTGAAGTCAGCTTGGGGTATAAAAATACCTGTGCAAATACTTCCAAGCAAGCTGTGCTAATGCCTTAATATGCAGTTAGGGGAGGGGTATTAAAATGAATCGTTTGTATTTTCTTTTCAAAAATTCTGTAACAAAGTCATGTTGAAATGCGCCAAGTAGCTCAGGCCACCTGCCTGTTTTAAACTGATAGCTTCTTATTTTCTTGTGTTGCTTTCCCATGAAAAAGTATAGAATGTTATTTGGACTGTGCTATCATTTCCAGTATTCATTGCAGTGGTGCCGCCTGTCCTTTTTCTTTACTCATTTGTTATTTTGATACTCAGTCTTATATTTATATTGGACCGCAGTGCTCCCTACCCCGCTCTTCCAATATACTGTAACACCAAATGTTTTAACAGTTCTCTATGTACCACGTTTCTCTTATTGATGCTGTTTCAAGATACTGCTTGTCGATCAAAGTCTCTAATTTGGGTAACATTTCGCCTCGTCTGTGGAAATCGGTACTCATTATCTTCCATTGTTCTTCTATACTGCCTCATTCATCAGTGTGTGTGCATGCATGAGTGTATATATAATATGGGCCTGCCAGAGGTTGTTGAATGCCTTTTTTAATGAAAGTGTTCAGTTTATGGAGAAGTGGTCAAGTACACTGCTAGCTGAATGTGGCGCTTGTCGAATGGAGAAAGGTAGTTTGAGGGAGGAAAGTGGTATTTCTGCTAATTCTGATTTCTGATATACAGAACATTTTGGTTTTAGGGATTAGGAGTGTGTGAGTGAATGTTTGTTGGTTAGTGCTAAGAGTAAGAGCTAGATAATGGATAGAGGCAGTTCCTAAATGCTGCATCCTTTACATGGGCCCCCTCAAATTATCTGTGGTATGATCACAGTTATTCTCACTGGGGCTAATATACAATTATCAGCCATGGGATAGGTAAGACCAATCAGAAAATGTTAATTCAAATGTCCTCCAGGTGAACCTATGTTGTGGTAGTAAATAGTGATCTAAAAAGGGCAATTATTTACAACTAAGTGCTCCTCTCACCCCCCCCCCCCCCCCCCAGTCTTCAACAGCTTCCGGCACCACTGCTAAGAAGGAATGTAATTGTGAGGGTGATTTTTGTGGTTGAATTTAGAAATGTTTGTAACAGTAGAGCATAGCAATATCTTGTGAGGTTTTTATGTTATTTTGGAAATGAAGGTCAAATATGAAAATGTCATCAGTTATCATACCTACCAGTTCTACATGGAGGACTTCTATTTCAATGCTATTTAGTGAAAAGAGTAAAGTTAAAGTTTTGGGGAGGAGAAAAAGAGTAGCTTAGTTGTTTTGGGTATTAAGAAGAAGATGGGCATTGCCAGGTCTCAAAGGAGGTGAAGGATTCTTGAGTTTATATGTTCATAAGTTCCTAAGAGATTACTAGGCTAATGGCTTAAGAGCCTTTACAAGCTTAGCCAATATAACTTGATTTTATCCAATATGTGGCCTCTATGGGCTAGAAGATGGCATGGGTCTGTGCCTATGCCTTGAGTATCTTACAGATTGCCCCTGTACATAAGAGACATGTTACCCCAGATGTGAATTTGTAATTACCTATCCATTGATCCAAATTGCATTGAAGAAAACCATGGAAGAGCTCTGCTTAATGTGAATAGGAAGCCTGTTCAATAGAAGGGGCAATCTCTGAGACACATATTTGTCTCTCCAGCATGTTTTGTTTTAGTTGCTCACTAAGTTTAGATCCCTGGTTCAGGTGACCCGAGTGGAGTTTGTGGATGTGTTGCAACTCCATCAGGGCTGGATTTGTGAGTGCCTTGTAGGTCAGGCATAAGTCACCCCTGAATAATCTGTAGGAGACAGTGTAAACAGATATAGCTTTTAGACTATCTGCATAGATCATGTTGTTTACACCCTATATTTTTTGTGAGGATCCTCTGAGGTTGTTGCAGCTGCTGTAAGTGCCAAGTCAAGCACATGTGGAATGGCACATTGTGCTCAATTATTGGTCTAATGAGGGCTGAGTACAGTGGGACTATAATTTCCTTGGATCTGGATGCCATGGCTTTATTTATAAATTGTGCCATATAGAAGGACTTCCTTACCACTGTGGGTACATGGCAGTCAAAGTTTAGGCTGTTATCAATCTGTGCACCTATGTCTCTCACCTCTGAGTCTACTGTTAGTGGTATGTTATTGATGTGTTAATTTGCAATGGTATTTGACTTCCCAAAGGGTATGCATTTTTTAGTTTTTAATTTTAGGCCATGGTTCTGGCACCAATCATTTTCTGATCTTGACCCTCCTGAAGGATATCTATATTGCTGGGGGATTCCATAGAGTCCTTTAAACAACAATAGTAATGATACGTGAGGAGGAAAAGCAAGTTCACAGAGAAAATTTAAGAAATATTTCTGTTACTGCAGAGCTCCCAGCTTGCAGTCATCTGCAAACTTTGTCATCCAGAGGCCTTCCACATTAGCCTTGACTTCAGAGAAGTATATTCTAAACAGGAGTGGTCTCAGCACTCAGCCCTGTGGCACACCACTAGTAACTGTACTCTTGCTGGATCTGGATTCACCCACTTTAGCCACATGTGTCTTGTCTATGAGCCAACTGACTATCCATATGGTGACATAGGGATTTATGCAGTTTTGTGTATCTGGGTGGGGAGTTCTATTAAATGCATTGGCCAGGTCAAGGTAAGTGGTATGTACTATTTTATCCTCATCCATGACTTTAGGATTTTCTCAAAGAAATCCACCAGATCCGGTAGGCATAAGAAATGTGACAGAGTATTAGAGGAGCATATAGGTGTGAGATCATCTGCATATTGGATTAGAGAGGCTTAGAAGGAGGCGGTGTGGGAATTATTGATTAAGATATTGAAAAGACAGGGTCCAAAGATGAAACCTTGTGGTACTCCAGTGGTGTTAGGGAGGTAAGGGGATATAGGGTATTGACATTTTTCTGCCTGGAGTCTATCAGATAAATAACTATGAAGCCAATTTAGAGCAGTAGATATACCAATATTAGATAGTTGTTGCAATGGTTTTGGGTGAGGGACCATGTCAAAAGGTTTGGACAGTTCAAGGAATAGTGCAGAGACTATCTTGCTAGTGACTCTTGCTCAGTCTGCAGTGTCCATGAAGAACAGAAGGGCGGAAGTTTTACTATGACCATGCCTGAAACCATGTTTAGTAGGGGTTAACAGCTGATTTTGTAGGATGTGTTGTAGCAGGTGGGTGTGGATGCATTTTTTAGAAAGGGACATAATATTGCTACTGGACAGATGTTATCAACTTCATACGAGTTTCTGCCTTTGTGGACAGGGATGATATTAGCCTTCTTTCCAAATGAAGTGACCATGGGATTTGAAACTGAATCTATTGATGATAAAACTAACTGGGTAGGCTATGGCATAAGAGGCTAGTTTAACATATTCTGAGGGAAGAATGTCAACTGAAGGGAAGACAGTGTAATTTTAAGAAGTAATTTTTTTATCATGGAAGTGGAAACTGATTTGAGGATAAAGGAGGGAGAGAGGAAGCCTGGGATGAGTTAAGGGATGTGTTGTGTGGAATTTAGTTAGGTGGAGACTGTTTAGTATGAGTAGTGAGAGAGATGGTGTGTTGAGATACTGGAGTAGTTTGGGATGAGGGGCTGGATGAAGATATTGAATTTATAGTTAAGGAGATGAAATCTATAAAGTAAGTGCTGAATAAGTTTTGCAGTTTGTTGGGGTGAGTTGTTAATTGAGGGTGTCACGAAAGGAGATGCTGCCAGCCCAGTTATCTGGAAGTTTCTAAATAATTATATGTCATTCATGAATATCAACATGATTCATATACTTGTGTTACAAATGGCATAGCTAGTAAACCTGCACCTGCCTTTCCCAGGTTGTGTATATGTGTGTGTGTTCGTGTGTGTGTGTGTGTGTGTGTGTGTGTGTGTGTGTGTGTGTGTGTGTGTGTGTGTGTGTGTGTGTGTGTGCAAATCAAATATCATGGAGTGTGTGTGTCAGCTACTTGGCCAGGGAGACGAAGCACTGGTTGGACAGAGAGGGTGCGAGGTTTTGACTTGGCCACTCAGCTGAGATCTCAACTCTATAGTTGTGACAGTGGAGAGTCTTTTTGGGGATCTGGAGAAAGAAGAGGAAACCAGCCCTGGACTTACTGTGGTCTCCGTGTGGTCTTATGGGAAATTGCACTTTACTGCGTGTGTACTTGTGTGTGTGTGTGTGTGTGTGTGTGTGTGTGTGTGTGTGTGTGTGTGTGTGTGTGTGTGTGTGTGTGTGTGTGTGTGTGTGTACTTGTCATCTTCCCAATGTACATCCTCCAGTGGTGCTAGTGGTGAGGACTGAGGCTCTTTGATTACTGGGCCAGTGTTGGGGCGTCATATATATTGGTGGGCAGTGGTGGGATATCCGCATATTAGGATTCAGTGGTGTGGATATTGAATTCCTGTAGCCTATAAACACTGGTCACTAAGGAAGTTGTTTGCATTATCAATCAGCCACACAGTGAACATTCAGAGTTTCATATTACAATTGTTTTTTTTTTTTTTTTTTGTTAGCTTAGTCAGTCAGGGAGAGCAGGCAAGGATGTCAGCAGAAGAGTATGGCAAGCTGACAAGGAGCCAGTTGACTGAGATATGCCAAGCCAAAGGAATGGGATATGCCAACCTGAATAAAGCAGAAATTATTGCAGCCTTAGTCACAGCTGCATCACAAACCAGCAACTAGGACAACAACCTGGCTGGCCTTGGATATGTATAACTCTCAGAAAATGGACAGTTCAACCTTTCCACAGAGGACTTAAAAATCCATCTGGAATTAAAGAGACTTGAACTGGAGGCCAAACGTTTAGAAATAGAATAAGCAGGGGGACGTCTGGAAGCTGAAGAGAATGAGATGCAGAAGCAACATGAAAAGGAGATGCTGACTCTTCACCAGGATCATGGAGGTAATGGGGAAGGGAGTAGCCGAACTCTAGAAGCAACAAAGGTCAGTAAATTTCTTCTGCAATTTACAGAGGGTGATAATTTTGACAGTTTTATTCATATGCTTGAACGTGTATGTAAACAGTATAATGTTGACCAAGGGCTATGGGTACGGTTCCCGACCCGCTTACTCCATGGTAAAGTTGTAACTGCTATTTCTAAATGGTCTGATACTGATTGCTTAAATTATAATACTGTTAAAAATTGTCTGTTAGAGTGTTTTAAGTTAACATCTGAAGCTGATAGAAAAAAGTTTCACCAGCATAGACGCAAGGTAGATGAAAGGGTGTGTGAATATATTGCTGAGTTAAGCACTTATTTTCATAGATTTGTGAGTGAGTGTCAGGTCACAAGTTTTGATGAGCTGGCAGACTTTTTGGTGAGGGAACACGCCCTTACCATTTTGCCTGAGGAATGAGGATCTGGCTGGCAGATAGGATTGCAGGACTGCAGAGAAGTTGGGGAAAAGGGAGACCTGTACTAGCAAGCAGGGCATCACTGCACAGGAAAGGGATACCCAGTGCTTTTCGTGGGTCTAAAGGAACCTGTGGTGGGCAGCCTAAACCATCCCAACAGAGTTTGGCAGTAGCAGTGGAAGCCACTAGAGTCCAGGTACACATCCAGGACCAAGGGATAAGTGTATTAAATGCAACCAGTGGGGCCATGTAGCATATAGATGTTCACAGAGTCAAAGTAGGGAACAAAAGGTGGGAGAGCCAGTAAGTGGAAATGACAGAGTGCCAGCAGTGAGTTGTCTGGAGACAACAAATGTACCAAACTACCAGAAGAGGTTATATCCTATCTTAGTAGATGGGAAAGAGGGCACTGTAAGATAGACACAGCCTCTGACCTAACCATTGTAAACCTTGCAATGGGTAGAGAGGAGCACTACTTGCTTGGGCAGTCTACTCTAGTTAGAGGAGTAGGAGGGACCCCATTCCAAATACCTTTGGCTATGGTTGTTCACCTTGACTGGGAGGATGGAAAAGGAAGCAAGCAAGTGGGTGTGTTTGAGGATATCCCTGCAGATGTTCTGATAAGGAATGATTTTGATAATACAGTACTTTGTGGGCATGCCGTTACACTCAGTCAGGCTTGGAGACAAGCCTGTGGGGCTGGTAGCCTGGGGGGGGTCCAGACAGACTGCAGACTTGAAGCCAGGACTGGTGTGGTGGTTACTTCGGAGAGGCAGCTACCCTGTAGCAGTGAGATGCCACAATCACCACTAATTCTAAGAACAACCACAAAGCATTCTATAGCTATGTCAAGAATCTCAATGGCAACACACAGATCTGCTCTGAGATACAGCACAACGGCATGAAAATTACAGAACCAACTGATATTGCCAACATCCTGGCAGATAAGTTCAGTGCTAACTTTACCCCCCCCCCCTCACCCCCTAAAGGGCCCATATCTATACAGGAAGAATGCAGAGTCCCTGTAATCACAACTACACAGGTAAAAGCTGCACTATCTAAAGCCAAAAACACAGCATGCATGGGACTGGACAACATCCCAGGCTGCGTTTTACACGAACTTCAGAACAAACTGGATCCTCACTTAAGCACCATGTTCAATAATAGCCTCGCATCAGGCTTTGTGCCCACTGAATGCTGCACAGCAACAGTTATCCCACTCCAGAAAAGGGGTGCCACCACTGATCCCAGGAACTATCGACCTATTAGCCTGATGAGCCTGGTCTGCAAAGCCATGGAATGTATCATCATGGAACTCATTAACAAAGACATTGGTAACCTCCAAACTCTGGATCCCACCCAGTTCAGGTATGTGAAAGGCAGATCATGCCTCCTAAACCTGATCGACTTCTTTGAGGCAGTCACCAGAGCTGTAGATGAGGGTAGGGTGGTTTACACAACCTATCTTGACCTCGCCAAGGTTTTCGACACCATCCCCCATTCTGGAGTTATAGCTATACTCACTAAACTAGGTATAAATCCCTACGTCACAAGATGGGTTGCCAACTGGCTCACTGACAGAACCCACACTGTACAAGTTGCAGACTCCAAATCTGACCTCAAAGCAGTGACAAGTGGAGTACCACAGGGTTCTGTCCTGGGACATCTTCTGTTTGGTATCTACTTCTCTGAAGTACAGGTTAACACAGAAGGCCTCTGGCTAATGAAGTTCACAGATGACTGCAAACTAGGTGCCATAGTCAAGTCCCCAAATGATGTGGACATCCTACAGAAGGGCCTCGCTGAGACAGATGCCTGGTGTCAAAGCCATGGCTTCAAGCTCAATGCCAAAATGTGCAGTGTCATCCCCTTTGGTAAAAACTCTGTACTCATGAACTACCACATAGGCAGCAATCTACTTAACACTGAATGTGTGATACGAGACCTTAGGACCCAGCTGGACAGTAGTCTCTCCTTTGATAGCCATATTGCCACAGTATTCAGGAAGCCCTTCTACGTGGTACTGCAGGACCTGTGAGCAGTGCTAAAAGGTAGGCAAGGAAGGAGAGAAGGTGAAAGCTCCTTTGATGTTATTGTCTATGATTAAGGAGCCATTTCAGAGAGTAGCTGTGGATATTATGGGACCTCTGAGTACCCCAAGTTCCACAGGGAAGAAGTATATCCTAATGGTAGTAGATTATGCTACTGGATACCCCAAAGCGATGTCACTGTCCTCCATTGAGGAAGAAAAGGTGGCAAATGTTTTGTTAGAGATTTTCAGCAGGGTAGGTTTCCCAAAAGAAATACTGACTGACAGAGGTGTCATTTTCATGTCAGACCTGCTGGCTTGTCTGTAAAAGCACTATGGGGTGAAGCACTTAAAGACCACCTCCTACCATCCCCAGACTAATGGCCTATTTGAGATGTTAAACTGTACACTAAAGACCATGCTATGAGCATTTGCAGACCAGTTTTAGAGGGATGGGACAAATATTTGCCCCATCTTTTGTTTGCTTACAGAGAGTTTCCCCAGGAATCCACAGGTTTTTTCACCCTTTGAGTTACTGTATGGGAATAGGGTGAGGAGACATCTAGATTTGATTCATGATGAGTGGGAGGGTGAGTGTGAATCCAACAAGGACTTCTGTTGTGGCATATGTCCTAAATCTCAGGACAAGGCTCAGGGAACTCATGGGCTTGGCCCAGGAGAACCTGGCAGAAGCCCAACAGCAAAAAAAGGTCTGGTATGACAGGAATGCTTGAGCTAGAGAGTATGCTGTGGGGCAGCAGGTAATGGTTCTCATTCCTGTCAGATACAACAAGCTACAAGCAGCCTGGGAGGGACCCTGCAAAGTGGTAATGAAGGTCAGTGATGTTAACTACATGGTAGAACTGTTAGGCAGGAGACAGGGGCATAAATTGTACCATGTTAACATGATGAAACCTTACCATGATAGAGATGCCCTTGCACTGAGTATTTGCAATAGATGGCAGGAGGAGTTTGAGGGGGGGTTTGTGATGGATCTCCTCAGTGAGTCTTGGACTGACACCTCAGTGGAAGGGGTAGCAGTGTCCCAGCAGCTATCCCTTACCCAGATTCGAGAAATCCGACCAGTGCTACAACAGTCTGGGGATATGTTCACTGGGAAACCAGGGTGCACCCACCTGGTGCAACTCTATGTGGATACAGGACCCCAAATACCTATTAAGCAGGCCCCTTATAGGGTGCCTGAGAGAGTCAAACAGACTCTGAGGGAGGAGATACAGGAAATGTTGGAACTAGGGGTGATCCAGGAGTCCAGTAGTCCTTGGGCCTCCCCATTGATGCTGGTACCAAAGAAGAATGGCAGCACCAGGTTTTGTGTGGACTGCAGAAAATTAAATAGTCACACAGAGTCAGATGTTTACCTCATGCCTAGGACAAAATGAAGCCTTAGAGCAGCTTGGTGGGGCTAAGTATCTTACCATTATTGATCTTACCAAGGGTTACTGGCAGGTGCCCTTGACTACCAATGTTAGAGAGAGGTCAGCCTTTGTGACCCTTTCGGCTTATATGAGTTCACGAAGATGCCCTTTGGGATGAAAAATGCCCCAGTGACTTTCTAGAGGATGGTAGAACATAACCTAGCAGGAATAGGAGATTTTGACCTTGCTTAACTAGATGATATTGCATCTACAGCCATTCCTGGCAAGAGCACCTTCAGCTTTTCAGAGAGGTGCTGAGAAGATTACAAAGGGCAGGAATGACCATTATACTCAGTAAGTGTCAGGTGGGTATGGCAGAGGTCTCATACCTAAGGTATAGGGCAGGAAGTGGTATGATAAAGCCAGAACCTGCTGAAGTGGAAGTCATTCAGGCATGGCCTGCCCCATTACCAAACCGCAGGTGAGGGCATTCTTAGGGACAACAGGATACTACAGAAAGTTTGTCCCCAGTTTTAGTACCATAGGTGCTGCCTTACAGACCTGACAAGGAAAAACAGGCCAGATAAGTTAGCGTAGACCCCAGCATGTGAGGAGGCATTCCAGAAGCTTAAAGGAGCTTTGAGAGGACCCCTGTGTTAGCCAGTCCAGAGTACAGCAAAGAATTTAGAAAACGACTCAGCCAGTAAATCCAATAGATTTATTTTCTTAACAGACTTCTCTTCTCCAGCGCCTCGGCATAAGCCTTTAACAGAGTATAACAAGAACTATTTCTCATTCCTTTTTATAATAAAAACAGTTCCAATTAAACAATTAAAAAAGCAATTAATTAAAGTAACCATTTCCAATCAAGTTCTCTATTTAACCCCTTAGGGTATAAAGTGTCAAACTTTAAAATAAACAATGCTTCTTTGCATTGTAATTTATTCTTAATACATGAGCCTTTTTCACAATACACTTTTTCTAAAATTGTGCCTACTAATTTATTTCCATCACTATTATGATACTTTTTAAAGTGTAAGCCTAATGGGCTTTCCATCTTTTAATTTTTAATATTTCTTAGATGTTCTAAAAATCTAACACGAAAACTTCTTTTTGATTCACCTATATAAAATAAATTGCACTCACATTTAAGCACATAAACAATACCTTCTGTGTTACAACTGTAACTGTCATTCACACTAAATTTCTTTCCATTTATTTGATCAAAAAAATTCACTGTTTGGTTACATATACTGCAGTGTCCACATGCTTTAAAACCACAATCAGATACACATTTGGTTAGTTTTACAGTAGGAAAAATAAAATAAGCATGTACTAACATATCCTTAATACTTTTTCCACGCTTATATGACACCATAGGTCTTTGAGGTATCAAATCTCCTAAATAAGGATCTTGTGTCAAATATTTCCAATAGAACATAATTATTTTAACTAATTCCTCTGTATACACTCCATAAGTGGTCACAAAAAATATCTTTTCTACTTGTTTATTATGTATATTTTTATCTGATCTACCCTGATACATTACTTGCTTATTACTTTGATTTTTTAAAATCAAATTTTTCTTAGCTTGTTCTACATCTTCTATACTATAACCTATTTTAATAAATTTACTACAAATTTGTTCAATTTCTAATTCTTTTTGTTGCCTATCACTGGTCAATCTTGTAATACGCAATAATTCATTATAGGGAAGTGCTGATATCAAGTGGGGTGGATGACAGCTAGCCCCATGAATAAAGATATATGGAAAAAGTATTAAGGATATGTTAGTACATGCTTATTTTATTTTTCCTACTGTAAAACTAACCAAATGTGTATCTGATTGTGGTTTTAAAGCATGTGGACACTGCAGTATATGTAACCAAACAGTGAATTTTTTTGATCAAATAAATGGAAAGAAATTTAGTGTGAATGACAGTTACAGTTGTAACACAGAAGGTATTGTTTATGTGCTTAAATGTGAGTGCAATTTATTTTATATAGGTGAATCAAAAAGAAGTTTTCGTGTTAGATTTTTAGAACATCTAAGAAATATTAAAAATTAAAAGATGGAAAGCCCATTAGGCTTACACTTTAAAAAGTATCATAATAGTGATGGAAATAAATTAGTAGGCACAATTTTGGAAAAAGTGTATTGTGAAAAAGGCACATGTATTAAGAATAAATTACAATGCAAAGAAGCATTGTTTATTTTAAAGTTTGACACTTTATACCCTAAGGGGTTAAATAGAGAACTTGATTGGAAATGGTTGCTTTAATTAATTGCTTTTTTAATTGTTTAATTGGAACTGTTTTTATTATAAAAAGGAATGAGAAATAGTTCTTGTTATACTCTGTTAAAGGCTTATGCCGAGGCGCTGGAGAAGAGAAGTCTGTTAAGAAAATAAATCTATTGGCTTTACTGGCTGAGTCGTTTTCTGGATTATTTTTTTCACTGTGTGGTGTTATACAGCAAAGAATTTGTTGTGCAGGTGGATGCTTCAAACCACAGTGTGGGGGCTGTACTCAGCCAGGTTTCCTCAGAGGGAGAAGAGCGCCCAGTGGTATATCTCAGTCGTAAGCTCCAACCCAAGGAGGAATTCTATAAGGCTGTAGAAAAGGAATGTCTATCCATAGTGCGGGCCCTGCAGAAACATCAGCATTATCTGTATGGAAGGAAATTCACTGTAGTTACAGACCACAATCCCTTAATATGGCTACACTGAGGCAGCCAGCAGAATGCCAAGTTACTAAGGTGGAGCCTAGGGTTGCAGGCATATGATATGATAGTGTGGTATTGCAGTGGGGTTAGCAATGCCAATGCAGATGGGCTCTCAAGACAAGGAATGGGTAATATAATCCCATATAGGCTCAGCCCTCTCAAGCAATGTTTCTCAAGGGTCACTTGAAAAACTAGCTTAAGTCTTCTGCGGGAAGAAATATCCCAAAAGGAGATACTGCCAGCACAGCTATCTGGAATTTTGTAAATAATATATGTCATTTGTGAATATCAACATGATTCATATGCTTGTGTTACAAATGTATTAGAACTGTATGTCATATAAGATGGTTTGTACAGACACGTGTGCTGAAGTGATATTTTGTAAAGTACTGAACCTAGCGGTGTGGCTTCTCTCCAATAGTAAAGCACCAGGATCTGACTCCATTCCAGCCAAAATCTACAAGACAGGGGGACCAGTCTTGTTACAGAAGCTCACTGAGCTCTTCCAGACCATATGGAAACAGGAAGTTATCCCTCAGGAGCTAAAGGATGCATCCATTTCTACAAGAGAAAGGGAAATAGGCAGTCTTGTGACAACCACATAGGAATCTCTCTCCTGGTCATTGCTGGCAAAGTCCTTGCCAGAGTCCTCCTCAACTGCCTCATTCAACACATGGAAGATGGACACCTGCCAGAGAGTCAGTGCGGCTTTAAAGAGGGCTGAGGGACACTAGACATGATATTTGCAGCATGTCAAGTTCAGGAGAAGTGCCAGGAACAAAACAGGGACCTTTATACAATGTTCATGGACCTGACCAAAGCCTTTTTGGCTGCCCAGGCAAATTCATCAGTATGGTGCTCCAGTTCCATGATGGCATGCTTGCTTGAGTACTGGATGAGGGAGACTCCTCTGAAGCCTTCCTAGTCACCAACAGAGTCAAGCAAGGCTGTGTATTGGCACCCATGCTGTTCAGCATGATATTCTTGGCCATGCTGGCAGATGGCTTCTGCAATGACAAAGAAAACAGCATCAAGATCAGATACAGGACTGATGGCAGGCTCTTCAACCTGTGGAGGCTACAGGCCAAGACCAATGTTGAAGAGGACTTTGTGAGCAATTTCCTGTTTGATTACACACTCAGTGCTGCCACAGAGGCCCATATGCAGCAGAGTATGAACTGCTTTTCCACTGCTTGCAGAAACTTTGGCCTCACAATTAATACCAAGAAGACTGAGGTTTTTCATCAACCTGCACCGCAGAAGATGTATGCAGAACCAACTATCACTGCTGAAGGTGAGATCCTGAAGGCTGTTGACAAGTTTACATACCTCGGCAGCACACTCTCCAGATTTGTGAACATTGACGATGAGGTAGCCACACACATCGCCAAGGCAAGCTCTGCACTTGGACGGCTGAGGGAGTCAGTGTGGGAGAGGAGAGGCATCAAACTGTTCACAAAGCTGAAGGTGTACAAGGCAGTCATACTGCCCACACTACTGTATGTCTGTGAGACATGGACTTTGTATGAGCGTCATGCCAAAAAGCTGAATCACTTTCATATGAACTGCTTAAGAAGGATGAAAATTACCTGGCAGGACAAAGTTTCAGACACAGTAGTCCTCTCTCAAGCCGGACTGCCAAGTATCTACACCCTGCTGAGGAGACCCCAAGTCAGGTGGGCAGGCCACCTTGTATGTATGCCAGATACATGCCTCCCAAAGAGACTGTTTTATGGTGAACTTGCAGGAGGCAAACGCACACAAGGTGGGCAGAAAAAGTGTTTTAAGGACATGTTGAAAGTCTCTCTGAAGAGCTTTGGCATTGACCTGGACTCCTGGGAAACTCTAGCACAAGACCACCCCGCCTGGCAAAACTGCATCAGCAAAGGTGCTACCTCCTATGTGCAGAGCAAGGACCACAGAGGCACAAAGAAAGAGTGAGCTGTGTAAATCCACAGCTGACTCTTTGCCAACCAACCCAAATGACCACTTGTGCCCAACGTGCGGCAGAGCTTTCTGAGCCCGCATCGGACTGATCAGCCACAGCTGCACACACTGTACTCACTCAACCTCCTTGACGTGATGTCCTTGGTCATCTCCGACAACGATGAACAAACAACAACAATCCCAGCAGTAATATTTGGGATATTAATTTAATAACTCTCTGAGAGAGAGATTCAGCATTTTGTATTTTGTCTTTGGCTTGACAAAAACATCCAATCACCAGATCTTCCTGGTTGCTCTGTAAGTAAGTCTAAGGAATAGTATAATTTCTCTTAGATACAGTCAGGAATTTAGTGAAGTATAGCTTAGATGTTTTCTTTATTTATTTGAGGCTGTCCTGCAATGTTGTTTTAAATATTTCCTGTGATTTTGAACTCTGATGCAACTGTGATTATTTACTGAATATTTTCTTGTTCTTTTATTATTTGTTATTAAATATATTTAAACCTTTTATTGTGGCTGATATTTGTGAGACATATTTAAGTTCTGAGAGTACTTGCATACTTATTTAATGACACTGTGGGCCACTCCTGATAGCCTTGCTCTTGGTCAAACTACCATTTGGATTAATAATAACACTACACAGCAAGATTGGACACCCTTTTTTAAGGACCTTAACGTAGCTGATAAGGAGTGGCTGATGGCAGTAAAACTACCTTATAGTCTGGGCAGAAGGAGGCATGCTAGTAAACCTGTGCCAGCCTTTCCAAGATTGTGTGTGTGTGTGTGTGTGTGTGTGTGTGTGTGTGTGTGTGTGTGTGTGTGTGTGTGTATATACATTAAATCTCAGTGTATGTGTGTGTCAGCTACTTGGGCAGGGACATGAAGCACTGGTTGGACAGAGAGGGTGCTGGAGGTCCTGGCTTGGCCACTCAGCTGAGATCTAAACTCTATAGTTGTGACAGTGGGGAGTCTTATTGGGTTTCTGGAGAAAAAGGGAGAAACCAGCCCTGCACTGACTGTGGTCTCTGTATGCTCATAAGTGAAATTGCACTTTACTGTGTGTGCACTTGTCATCCTCCCAATGTACATCCCGCACTGGTGCTAGTGGTGAGGAGTGAGGCTCCTTGATTACTGGGTCAGTGTTTGAGCATCACAGAGAGATTAGGTTCTTTTCTGATACCAAGATTCAGTAGAGTTGATAGAGGACAAGAATGTTATTAGGTGTGATAATGGTTAGTTTGAAGGTGAGCATGATATTGTTTTTTGTTATTTTTACTTGTAGTTTGACTAAGTTACAAAGTTGTCTGAACATTAGGAGATGTTCAGTTGCTTTAAGTTTCTGCCATTGTTTACAACCTATGCCCCTGTACTTCATGAGATTTTTGGTTTCATTTGATGTCCCTGTACTTCATAAGATTTTTGGTTTGGTTTGATGTCCCTGTTCTTCATAAGGTTTTTGGTTTGGTTTGATGTCCCTGTACTTCATAAGGTGTTTGGTTTTGTTTGATTTCCCTATACTTCATGAGGATTTGGTGTGGTTTGATGACCTGTACTTCATGAGGTTTTTGGTTTAGTTTGATGTCCCTATACTTTATAAGGTTTTTGGTTTTGCTTAATATCCTTGTAATTTATGAGGGTTTTGGTTTGGTTTGATGTCCCTGTACTTCATAAGGTTTTTGGTTTTGTTTGATGTCCCTCTTCTTCATGAGGTTTTTGTTTGGTTTGATGTCCCTGTACTTCATGAGGTTTTTGGTTTAGTTTGATGTCCCTGTACTTCATAAGGTTTTTGGTTTTGTTTGATATCCCTGTACTTCATAAGTGTTTTGGTTTGGTTTGATGACGTTGTACTTCTTAAGGTTTCTGGTTTTGTTTTATGTCCTTATACTTTATGATGTTTTTGGTTTGGTTTGATGTCCCTGTACTTCATGAGGTTTTGGGTGTGGTTTGATGTCCCTGTTCTTCATAAGGTTTTTGGTTTGGTTTGATGTCCCTGCACTTCATGAGGTTTTTGTTTTGGTTTGTTCTCATATGTTAATAGGCTCATAGGTGTTTACTAGGCTAATGACCACAAAGGCCTTTTTAAACCTAGCCATGCATCCTAAATCTCTGATAAGTTCTGATACCCTTGATAAATGTAAGCATGGGCCTGGGAGATAAACCATTCACAGGTTACCTGAATTTCTGGTTTTGCATCCAATTGTCCAAGTTGCACTTGAATTGGGTTAGGGAGTAACTGCTTCACATGGATGGGGAGCTTGTTCCATAGACATGGTTGTCTCTGGGATAGTTACCTATCTTGCCAACAGGTCCCATTTATTCACAGGCAAGGTTTAAGTCTTTAGAATGGGTAATTCTGGTGTTGTTTGTTTTGTGGATATACATGAGGTCTATCAAAGTGAGGTCTGACAATGCCCTGTATGCCAGGGATAGATCTCTCCTCAAAAGCCTGTAGGAGATGGATTTGAGGAAGTTTTTATTCATAAAAATGAAGGCAGTTATCTAGCTTTTTTAAATTCATGTAATATTAAAGAAACTCTTGATTTTAACAGTGTGCTGTTCTGAAAATATTTGCCTGGTTCACCTGTGTCAACTGCTTTCTTGGTTTACATCCCTACTTCTGTTAAGAATAGGGCTAAAATGTCCACTAGTCTGCTTACTTTGGACTTCATCAATCAAGTTGTTTATTAACTTCTTAGGGTACTCTCTTTTTATAAACATCTCTTCTAAGTTTTTACATTCTGCCAAGAAGTCTGATAGAGTATATGTATGTATAGAGTCATTGTCTGATGAAGTTTATTTAAGTATACATGTTTTTTTTGGACGAAAGCGCTTACAATTACATCTTGGAGTGTTAAGCTACTTCCATGTCTCCTTGGTGTGTTTTTCTCAGTTACTTTGTGTGTGTTCACCTTTCAGTGGTTTTCTACGTGTTTGGTTAAAGGAGGACGATGGAAGTAGTGTCTAATTCAGCCCAAATATTGTTTTCTCAAAGTAGCAGTAATGGTAAAGATGCTGGAGAAGCTATTGGCAATCTTACTGCTCTTGATCAACAGTAGACACAATGAGTATATGATTTGTCCAATAAACTGTTGAATGCCCCTCCTATCTATAATTGCAATGAGGGAGAAGTGAATAACTACAGTTGGAATGGCACCGGTTCTTGTCAGCAGAACAGTCAAACGGTTATCAGGTGCCTGAACATAATAACGGTTTGAATATACAAATATTGGCTAATGCAAAAACAGCTGCATATATCCACAATAATTCTACCATTCATACTGTTGCAACAGATGTGACATTGGCTGATTCCATCATTTCACTGATTACGATCATTGGTGTTCCTGCTTTGAGGAATTGGTTAAGAAAGGAGAACTGTTTAAATAATCAACATTTGGATCCTGAACCTGGAACATCGGCAGTCGATGCATCTATTGCCAATAATTTAAAAGTCTTGGACTATAAACTGTTGAAATACAAAAAACTTCAGTTAGACGTGAACTACTTAAATGAATGTGTAGGTCGTCAACAAATGCCAAAGGGGCTTTGACAGTAGCATTTTCCAAATGGGTTGGAATCCAATAGTCCATTCTTCTTTCAGGTAATTGACTTCTTTAATAAGCAAGGTTGTCTCTTTTTGGAGATGTTAATTAAATACTATATGGATACCATAACTAATCTTGAGAATGACTTAGAAATTGTAGAGAAACTTACACAAAGTGACCCCAGTTTTTCCAGATATAAGTTTGATTATACTAGGGTTTTCTCTAGTATTGATAAACTAATGGTGAAATTGGCATCCAATAAAGAGAAAAAATTAGAATGGGATAAATTAGACTTTGAAAAGGGGTTGGCTTATCCCCGACCCCCACCCTCACAAATATGGGGCTTTAATCTGGTTAATATACCTTCCCGAATTCAATCTGGACAATCTCAAAATAGTTTGTGTAGTAACAGAAATACTGTGAATTCCAATACGAATACTACAGAAAACTATGGTGTGATTGATAACCCTCCTTTAAGGCAGAGCACGTGGTTGCAAGAGCAATCCCAACAGCGTAACCATGGTGACAACAACATGGGAGCAAATGAGCGTTTTTCCAAAGGCAGGAAGAGCAACTCTACCAATCAGAAGTGAGGGAAATGGAGCCATGCACGTACCTGCAAGTTCAACAAGAGGAAAAACTGACCCTTCGAGTAAATGAATTGTTTTTTTCTGATGATGTTAACCAGAAAAAAATAGTAATAACAAAGAATTCTGAAGGTGATTTTAATATATATAATTTTTCGACAGAAGAGGTGACAAGTGAACTTGCAGATTTCTTGGCACGCAGTTTAAAATTTGTACCTACCAGGAAGGTTGATTTGGCTAGAACTCTTATCGATTTTAAATTATTTTTTATGGAAATTAAACCTGACCCTTTTTGGAGGTAAGAACTTTGAAAATACTGAAGAATTTAGAATTCCTAGCTTGTATAACCCACCACTGAACCCTGCCTTGTATACATTTGAACAAATGTGTGAACTAGATTTTAGAAACTTGGTTTTAAATAACAGCAATGGGACTGTGAATAACAATTTGAGCAAAAAGGAAAAAGAACTATTATTGTCTTTAAAATTCCTGGATGTGAGAATAATGAAACCTGACAAGGGGGGTGGGTGGGTTGGTATTTATGAATAAAATAGACTATTATAAAAAAAGTTAGAGCTTTTGTCGACTGACAATTATGAATCTGTTTCCAAGAATGAAATATTTAGGGCTTATAAGAGGATTAGATCACACATTAATGACCTTTTTATTGAAGGTCGAATTGATCAAAACACCTGGAACTTTTTCGATATGCCTTCGCCATTAATCCCAGTAATATTTGGGATACCAAAGATTCACAAGAATTTATACAACCACCCCCTTCTTCCTATTGCGGATGGCAGAAATTCCATCACATATGCTTGTTCTAAATATGTAGATGGTAAAGTAAAGAATTTTTTGGAGGATGAAAAACAAATATGTAAAGACTTTGGGCCTTCTTGGAGAATGTAAACTCACTACAGTTTAAATCTAATTTTAACTTTGTCACTATTGATGTTGGAGACTTATATACAGTCATCCCACACAATGTGGGATTGCAATAGGTGACTAATTTCCTGCAGGGTAAGAAGGCATCCCATGATCTAATAACATTATTAGAATATTTGTTGGATATTATATTATCTAATAATTACATTATGTTTGAAGCCCATTATTTTCTAAAACAAAGTAGAATGGCTATGAGTATCCCTTGTGGGGCAAGTTTTGCAACTATGGTTATGGCCTTTTGGGAGCACGAATACTTATTTAAAAAATGTTGAATGGATGGATAAAATATACTTTTATACACATTACCTTGATGATAGATTTATTATTATTGATGGTGATGGCGGAATGGTAGACAACTTTGTTGAATATATTTATTAAACCACACATTTTTTAGTATTCACCCATCAATTTCATACTGAGTCTCTACCATTCTTGAATGTAAATTTGTCTAAGGATAGAACAAATAAGAGATATATTGTTAATATTTATAGGAAAGAAACATATTGTAACTCATTCTTACATTTTTCAAGTGCTCACCCTCAACATCAGAAGAGATTGGTTGTAAAAGGCCAACTAGTGACAGCAGCCAGGATGATGTCTTTAGACTCAGACTTCTTGGCAGAAGGTAAAAGCTTGGAGGAGATGTTTATAAAAAGAGGGTACCCTAAGACATTAATAAACAACTAGATTGATGAAGTTCAAAGTAAGCAGACTAGTGGACATTTTGGACCTATTCTTAACAGCAGTAGGGATGTAATTTTGACCAAGATAAGGGAAGATGACAGGGCAAATAAAATATGTAACTTGAGTTTTATATCTACGTTCAGAAGTGATTACTTTATGATTAAAGACATATTAACTAAAAATTGAAACATTCTAATGAATGATGTATTTCTTAGGAGTAAGATCACCGAACGCCTGAACTGTGTGTATAGACAGGGTAGTAACATCAAACAAATTTTAGAAAGACCTCAATTACGCACTACAAGAATACCAGACATGTTTAAATGTGAAGCTTTTGCTTACTGCAAACATGTGAGTACTGGTAGTACCTTTTTAATAAGAGGCATTATTTACAACATTCATGGGAGATATAGCTGTAGTTCTAAGGGTGTGGTAGATCTAGCTTCCTGCCAGTTCTGCAATACTTTTTATGTTGGAAAAACTGAATGAAAAATAAAAGAATGTATTTATGAACATTTATATTGCATTAAAAGAGGAGCCCTAAATAATGCCCTAGCAAAGCATGTATCTATGTACCCAAGTCACTCCTTTAATTTTAAGGTTATAGATCAGGTGACTATGGGGGAAAGAGGGGGGGTCCATGGACATTAAATCTAGAATAAACATAACTGGTAAGGCAATTAAGAGTGAATGGACATAATTACCCTGGGCTAAATGAATATTGCTCTATTCAATGCTTGCTAAAACAAAAAGCTTTAAAAAGATAGAGCATATGTATGTATAGAAATATGTACATAATATAAATAAGTCTATATACTTTTATATGTACATATAGATTCATATTCGGTCCGTATTTCATTCATTCTTGTTATGAAGTATTATCTATTGTTTTTACTTAACTATGTCTACTAATACTTGATATTATGTTCATCATTAATTTTGGTTTATTAACTGACACGTAGTTATTCATAATAATAATGAGACTTTGAGTTTATATGAATGTGTATTTATATTATTTAGTTTTAACTTTAAGAACATTTTATCTTTTCCAAGTGATTTAATGTTAATTTTGGGCTAATCAAATATCTAGGGTTGTGTCATATGACTTATAGGGGGCCTTTTTAAAAAGTTGATTACTTTAAAAAGACATTGTCTGATGAGGTTCGTTTAAGTATACATTTTTTTGGACGAAAGTGCTTACAATTAAATTTTGTGGTGTTAAGCTACTTCCACGTCTCTATGGTATGTTTTTCTCAGTTACTTTGTGTGTATTCACCTTTCAGTGGTTTTTGGTTGTCAGTAAACATGAGACAATTTCTACATTGCCTCAGGATGCCCATATCCACCAAGCTGGTAATGGAGACATTAGGAAAGTTCATATCAATGGCAAAAGACCCTTTTTCATTGATTAGACAGTTGGAGTAAGAATATCAATCACTGTCAGGAGTATCTGCTTTGCAGCTATGGGGACACTGTTGTCACTGCAAACTAGTTGCCGTGTGTGCAACTAGGTATTGGAGAAATTTCAATTGTGCGTTTACAGGAAAAATGTCACTCAAGGTATCTGAGTCTATACCGAGCACTGCCAAACACATGAGGAGAAACTAATACATAGACCCTGAAAATTTAAGGATGAAATATTTAGGCAGATATTCTGACGTTAGAAACAGATCAAGCAGTACTTACTGAAAATGAAGAATTAGCTTGTCAAGAATGATGAAAAGAAGGGAGTTGCAGGAATGGCTACTGCCTGGCTATTCCTAGTGCTGGTCTTGCCACAGCTTCACTCTGTTGGGATACAATGCTCCTTTGCTTTTTCTCTCACCAGAAGCAAAATGTTAGCACCAATCCCAAGATGAGAAGCAGACCACAGCCTGTTTGGTGATCCACAGTCTTGTCCCAGATGATGCAAGGGTCTGTAGACTTGTAGCCTTTTTTGGTAGATGCCTTAAATAGTAACCAGACCAATTAGGTACGTTAAGCACAGGCACTCACTCTCCAACCATAAATAGTCAAGAATCAATGCACTCCCTGTACTTCATAAGGTTTATGGTTTGGTTTAATGTCCCTGTACTTCATAAGGTTTATGGTTTGGTTTAATGTCCCTGTACTTCATAAGGTTTATGGTTTGGTTTTATGTCCCTGTACTTCATAAGGTTTATGGTTTGGTTTAATGTCCCTGTACTTCATAAGGTTTATGGTTTGGTTTAATGTCCCTGTACTTCATAAGGTTTATGGTTTGGTTTAATGTCCCTGTATTTCATAAGGTTTATGGTTTGGTTTAATGTCCCTGTACTTTATAAGGTTTATGGTTTGGTTTAATTTCCCAGTACTTCATAAGGTTTATGGTTTGGTTTGATGTTCCTGTACTTCATAAGGTTTTTGGTTTGGTTTGTTAGCCAAGGAGCATGGTTTGATTTGGCTCTTTTGATGCACAGTGAGGCTGGACTATTTAAGTGTGTTCAGAAATCCTGTGTTGAAATGATTGATGGCTTCATCTAGGGGTAAGGTTTTTAATGGAGACCAGTTCATAGTCAGTAATGTATCATTGAAAGACAGAGGGTTTAAATTAGAAAAGTTAGTCTATAATTAATGGTTTATAGTCTGGTGGCTATGCTTTTGTTGAGTGTAAGCAGGGAAATGGTCACTTAGAGCATCAGAAAGTGTACTAGCAGAGTTATATTTACTCAGTTCAGATACCAATATACAGTTGAGCATAGTATCTTTCTCATGCTTGTTGTTATATATTGTTTGGGATGTTATAAGCTGCGTAAAATTTAATCATTTTATAGAGGAGCAAGGGTAGTCTGGAAATATGGTTAGCCAATTGACAGTGACTTCACCCAAGATGATTGTTTCATTACATATTGTTCTATTTGTCCTGGAAAGAATGTCTTCAAGTATAGGTATATTGTTACTTCGGGGTATATATAGTATGATAATGTATAGGCTTTTATTCCTATTTAAATTTAGGAAGGGAATAAGTACTTTGTCAGTATGGAAGTTGTGATCTTGCTTATTAAATGGTTTGTTTCTTTTTTATCTTACCCTTTATTTATTTAATTATTTATTTCCGGTTTGATTACTGGTGAAGTCCACTGGGCCCAGAGAGCCTGTTTTCAGTGGAGGCCCATGGAGAAAAGCTCCATGAAACAGATTGCAGTAAAGATAGCAGTCCAATAAAAATAAAAGTACAAGTACAAATACATATCAAATAATACAAAGCGTGAGCAATATTGCCCATATTGGAAAAATATTGTGCAGATACATTTTAATAAATTCACATAATAAAAGTCAAAAGTTATTTAGAATATTTACAGAGTGTGAGAGATTGTATGGGAAATAGCTATAGAAGGTTATAGCCAGCTATAAGGTGCTTAGGAACTCAGGAGGATACCCTCCCAGGGGCTTAGGTTAAAGAGTTCTAGATAGAGAGAATGCAGTTACATTTCCATTTGGAGGAGAGGTAGTTGTAAAGCTGAGTTTTGAAGTTGTTTGTGTTTGACATTGTCCTTAGCGTGGAAGGGAGAGAGTTCCATTTCTTACCTAAGGAGAAGGGGAGGAGAAGTTGTCCAGCAGGATGTTTAGGTTTGTGGGCAGTAATTAAGTTTTGGTGTTCAGATCTGAGAGTTCTATTTGGGGTGTATTGGGAAAGGATGTTAGTTAGAGCGGGGCATTTTGTTGGATTAAATATTAGTCTATATGCTGTAGTAAGCTGGAGGAAGTCCGGGTAATTTGTGAATTCTAACCAGTTGAGGGATTGGATGGTAACACAGTGATGAGTGGAATGTTTGGCTTTGGTGGCAAATTTAGAAATTTTGTTATAACAGCTTTCAAGTTTGGAAATGATTGAAGAGGATAGGTTAGTTAGTAGTGGGGCACAATACAGAAGGGAGGGGAAGGAGATAAGAGGAGGCCAGAGTATGTCTGGTAGAAGTAGAGAGGAAGTGGTTGTTCCTGTATAGCATACCTAGTTTTTGGTGGGTTTTCTTTATATTTTGCTGAATATGGACATCGAACTTGAGGTGTTCGTCTAGAGTTACACCGAGTAGTTTGGCAAAGGGAACGACTTCAATTGGAGAGTTGCTTTGGCTAAGGACTTGGAAGAATTTTTTATCAAAAGAGAAAGATTTTGAGGGTGTGAATAGTAGTATTTTAGATTTGTTAGCATTGAGAGAAAGGCGATTTTGGCGCATCCAGATCTCAGTAATTGAGAAGGCAGTCTGAGTTTTAGATAGGAGTTCAGGGAGGTTAGAGGCAGAGCAGACAAGTGTAGAGTCATTTGCATATTGGATGACTTTGGCATTAGGAATAGCAGAGTGAAAGTTATTGATAAAGATATTAAACAGCATTGGTCCAAGGATGGACCCCTGTGGTACTCCGGTATGGGGTGGGTGAGAAAGGTGAGGTGTCTTTTTTCCATTTCACAGCCTGAGATCTATCTGACAGATAGCTTGAGAACCAGGAAAGAGTGCTTTGGGAGAGATTTAGGTTTAAGAAGTGACTTAGAAGGTGCTTATGGGAAACAGTACCGAATGCTTTAGAGAGATCTAGGAGCACTGTGGATACCAAGTTCCCAGAATCTTGGGCTTGATTGACAGTTTCTAAGAATGAGAGTAGAGCTGTTATGGTGCTATGTCCTGGTCAGAAGCCATGTTGGGTAGGGGTAAGAAGTTGGTTTTTAGTCAGAAAAGGCATAAGTTGGAGGTGGATGCATTTTTCTAGGATTTTGGAGGTTGGAGAGAAAAGAGCTATAGGGCAGAAGTTTGAAATGTTAGTGTTTTTGCCTCCCTTGTGGAGAGGAAGAATAAAGGCAGAATGCCAGAGTTTAGGGACATAGGATTCCTTTATGGATCTATTAATTAGGATACTAATTGGGAGAGCTATACCATCAGCAGCAGACTTGAGAAAGGAAGAGAGGATGTTGTCAGGTGCATTGAAGCAGGGTTTACGTTTGGATAGAAGTCTTTTTATGTAGTTAGTGGAGACATGTTTAAGCTTAAACATAGGGGGGGAATTATTTGGGGACTTAGTTGAGATAGAATGTAGGAGAGATGGGTCATTGTTGGGAAAAGTTTTTGTTAGGTTGGATATTGACTCTATAAAGAAAGAGTTGAATAGTGAGGCTAATTCGAGGTCAGATTTACTTGGGTCCGGACAGGGGTTATTTTTGGAGCCTGGGTTGAGGAGTGAGTTTATGGAGTTTCAGAAAAGCCTACAGTTTTGGGGATGGTTGGACTGGAGCTTAGTGTAGTAGGATTTTTTGTCTTTGAAGATTTGATTTTTTGCAAAGTTACGGAGCTGTGCATATTGGAGAAGGGTTTCGGGAAGTTTATTTTTTTTGGCAAAGCTTCCAGAATTTGTCTCTTTGGTGCATAATTTGCTTTGTTTCTTTGGTTAGCCAAGGGGAAGTTATAGTTTTTATTCTTTTTTTCCTTGGTGGAGCTCGGGAATTTAGAGCATGTAGGAAAGTAGAATTAATGTGGTCTGTGGCTTTATGGAGTGGAAGGGTTTTTAGAATGTTCCAATTCATTTGTTTGAGATAGTTAGAGAAGGTTTTGTGGTCAAATTTACTAAGGTTGCGGGTCTGAATATATTAATGTTGGTGTGGATGGGAGGTGATTTCATGGTAAATGAAAGCTGGGAGGTGGTCACTAATAGAGTCAGGGATGGTGCCAGAGTTGGTAATTTTATTTGGATGGGTGTCTAAGATCCAGTCAAGAGTGGATCCTGGGGGATTTGTTTTATTGGGTCTGATGATGGAGTGGGTTACTTGAGTAAAGTTAAAGAGATTAATGGACAGGGAGGGTATGGGACTATTGATTTTAATCCAGCCGATGTTGGGGTTGAGATATTATTTCCAGGTGGGACATAAAGGGTGATGATACAGAGGCTTTTGTGATTATTCATTTTTAATAGACCGACTGTTAGTTCTGCATTGGCGAATTTAGGAATGGAGTTTGGTAGGGGAATTGAGGTAAGTAGATTGGAATAGATTAATGCACGGCTGCAGTGGTGCAGCGGTTAGCGTTGCCACCTCACAGCAAGAGGTTCTCCGGTTCGATACTCGGCTGGGGTGCCTTCTGTGCGGAGTCTGCATGTCCTCCCTGTGGTCGCTCGGGTTTCCTCCAGGTGCTCCGGTTTCCTCCCACATCCCAAACACATGCTGTAGGTGGATTGGACACACTAAATTGGCCCTAGGCGTGAGTGTGTGCATGTGTGTGTGCCTTCTGTGGAAGGTTGGGCGCCAGGCTGGCAAGTCGACACTGTAAAACTCCACTGCCAGTCATGAGCAGACATGTGATCCACTGTGGCAACCCCTAACTGGGAAAAGCCAAAAGAAGAAGAAGAAAATTGGAATAGATTAATGCAATGCCTCCGCCTTTTGTCTTTGGGTGGTCACATCTAAGAGTCTGAAATCCAGAGGGTAGGATTTCAGAGTCAGAGATGTGGGGTTTGAGCCAAGTTTCAGAGATGGCTACAATATCAGGTTGGTTATGACTTAGCCATGCTTGAAACTGATGTGCTTTGTTGTTGATACTCTGGGCAATGAGTGTGAAAAATGTAAGAGTATTGTAGGGAGATGAAAGGTTAGAGGAAGGGGGAGGGTAATTGTTATTTATGGGTGGGATAGGTCCTGGGTTGGTGTGAATGTCTCCAGCTAAGACGAGGTTATTGAAGGAAGTTATTGTAGTGTGTTTTGGTTTGGATTTAGGGTATTCTGGATGATCTAGTATTTGTTTAAGAGTAAGTGTCATAGCAGTAGTGGAAATAATTTTAGGATTAAAAAGGTGCAGAGGGTTGAGCTGAAACAGAGAGGAGGAGATAGAAAAGAAATGATTATTTGTGTGAGGGAGGAGATGTTTTTGTGTGGGAGTATGGTAAGGAGTAGAGAGAGGAAGCTGATTGGAGGTATAGGAGCGGGCATGGTATAAAGTTGTTAGGAGTAGTAGGAGGGAGATGGGGGTATGGAGTGTTAGGAACAGTAAGAAAAGCATGGTTAGAAAAAGGTAGTTTAATATGGGAGGATTTTGCATTCCTGAGTTCTTTTACAATTTGATTGTATTACTTCATTGGGTAGGCTATTTCAATCAGCTACCACCCTTTCCATGAAATAATACTTTTTGATACTTTCTGTAAATCCTCCACCTTTCATTTTAATTCATGTACTCTTGCCTTTATATAGCTATTTGTTAAAAGATGGTACCCATTTTGATTTTTCTGATTAGCTACTTAAAGGACATCTGTGCTATAAATGCTACATTTTATTTCCCCAGAGTGTATTTCCTTCTCTATAGGATGATCTTCATTCTTTCATATATTAAAAAATGCATGACTTTGCAATTTCTCCCACTCTGAGACATTTCTGTCCAAATATACTGTATCAGTGTATACCATGTCAGGGATACATGAAATTTCATGATGCTTTCATTAGGAATTTGTCTCCCTTGCTATTACATCATAGTGTCTATCATATCTGAAAGTGTTTTGTTAAGAACAACAAACACAGCAAGCTTCTTATAGCTCTTTTATGTTATTTCACACCAACTCAGCTCAAACTTCACAGCTCTTTCACTCTGTATAGTCATATAAATCTGCATTCTTTCCTTTTTCTGAAGTGAAGACTTGTTGAACCTTTTATAGCTGGAAGATGAATAAACCTGAAAATCACACTGAGAGTGACATTACTAATTAGCTGAGCTATGCAAGCCAAGAAATATAACATTCTGGCTGACTCAGGGAAGGAAGATAAGACCTGAAACTCACATACTATCACTTTAAAAAGGCTAAGTTATCTCAGTTATTTATCTTTTTTAAGTTTTTTTTAAAAGATGGTGTAACACACATGTAGGAAGCATATCTGCAAGAATTCCTACAAAAACATCATTGACATTTTTACTGAGGCTTCTCAGACTTAATAATATGTCTCTTTACTTACATTTTAAATTAATGGGACTATGATCTGACACCACCGAGTAGGGTATTGTAATCTCACCAGCTGCTCCTTAACAGTGCATTATGGGAAAAAATTAGCTTTCTAAAAACAAGATCACATAAGTACGCCTACCCAGATAACAGTATTGTGAGTTAGGAAAAAAAATAACATTAGTAATAGGTAGTTATTATGGTGCTTGCAGGTATGAATTGTGTAGCAGTTCATGGTAAAATGAAAAAGAAATGTGTTTTTTTTTCAGTTTCTGCCTGTAATGGTCCTTTAACTGCTGTATCATTCTTTCTTCAAGCAATACACATGAAGTTCTCGCAACCTCTCCTTAAATGACTTATGGCGCAGACAATGCAGTGTGTTTGGTGCCATTCTCTGAGCAAACTAACTGAATATGGTCTGTAAAAAGGTAATATCTACTGAAATTCTTACCATAATATCATTGATGTATACAGACATATAATAACATATTGTTGTTTTACTGGTGCTTTCTGTTCCTTTGTATGCCAGAGTTTCACCACACCACTGCTGTTTATTGTGGTGCTTCCTTTGATGTAGGACATCTGTGGTGATTATTTCATAGGTCATTTTTTTCCTTTACCATTGTTACTACTCTTCCTTCAGACATGCATTTGTTTCTGAGGTTAACACATCCCAGGTGCATTATTTTTTTTTATTTTCATTGTAAATTTAAATTATGATGTATTAGATTATTTTTTTTAATTATTTTTATTTTTTCTATAAATTCATATGCGTCAATCGTATCACAAAACTTTATGTCCTCAGCAAAAAAAAAAAAGCAACACTTTTGAAGCCCTCTGAGCAAAGTGCCCTCATTCAGGGATGCGCTGGGAGGGCTATCTGGTTAATTGACTTGTTCAGAGTCATGCAGTAGACAAATGGAGGGGAAAGGAAGATATGCAAAAGGAATTACCCTCCCACTTAATGTTCTATACCCTTTGGATGATAGGATGCTACTCCATAACATCTCAGATCCCTAATCGTCTATGCTAACTGCCAGTCCTTCAACAATTTTGCTTATATTCTGTATTTCCCAACATTATCAGTATCCAGTTTTTCTTAATCCATTTTGTCCTCTTGCTTCCACATCAACTTACTCATCCCTTACTCCTTCACAAAGCCATGCTTTCAAATTTTGAGGAATATATTTTTTTTATCATTTAATTCTTTATAAAATAATAACTTAATTAATTTAAACCTGATGTACTACTTTTGTTTTCACATTTTAATAACTCTCCAAATTCTTCCTTTATTATTTTCTTTTCTTTTTACAAATGTTTTCTCTGTATTTTATGTACATTTCTGGTTCAGATCTGGGCTTACTTCTAGTAGGTATTGCAGCCTTAATGCAGCCATTTACATGTTTGTACAGGATTTCTGTAAATAATTCTGTATAGGCAGCTTGTTCTTGGGGTTTGGGGAAGCCATGAATTTTGACAAACTGTCACTTAATAATATACCACATAGGCGGTAGTCTACTTAACACCGAAAGTGTGATAAGAGACCTTTGGACCCAGGTGGACAGTAGTCTCTCCTTTGATAATCACACCGCTACAGTAGTCAGGAAATCCTTCTATGTGGTACACCTCATCACAAAAGGTTTCTCAATCCAGGAAAAAAGAGGTCATTGTTCCCCTCTACTCGTCACTCATTAGATCCATTAGAGAGTACAACACCCCTTTTGGCAAGTACCTCACAAGACATCTACAACAACTGGAAAGTCCGCAGAAATACCTCACAAAGAGGATTACTGGCCTCAAACAGATGCCCTATGCAGACCATCTCAAAAAACTCCAGCTTTACTCCATTGCATATTGCTTACTCAGAGGCGATCTCTGCCTAACATACAAAGCTATGTGAAACCCAGAGCTGTTGGACATGCTCCACGTAAAGAAATCCCAATCCATCCGAGCTACATGCTCTAGGGACCTAAACCTTGTCACCACAATAAACAGAACATGCTGGAGGGATAGATTCCTGTCCCAGAGACTCCCCATACTCTGGAACAAACTACCTATCTATATCAAACAAAGCTCCTCATTAGCACTCTTCAAGAAAAATCTTGATGATTGGATGGGAGATAGGAAATTCACCCTGGGGATCACTTCTGTGGCTCTGCTCAACAAGGGCACAGGAAAATAATTTTCTTGGGTGGCAAAAGCCAGGGTACCATTTGGCTAGACTTATATAAGCCCTAGGGCCAATAGCCTAGTACCTACCTATGAACCTATGTAGTTTACTTTAGAGTAGTTCCTAACTCTTATGGGTTTAGCTTAGTTTTTCTGGGTTGATTTTTATTTTGAGGGTATTTTGAGGAAGACTGTTTTGTAGTCCAACCTCACCAATGAGGACATGAGACAGAGGTGGGGGGTGTAACACTCTTCCATGTTGATGAGTACAAAGGCAGCACTTAACTTCAGCAATTACTAAAGCACACACCAAAAGCAACACATAACAGCACACATAAGCTTATAGTCAATGATACCCCAAGAACAAAGCCTATAAGGCAAGCAAACACCTTACCTAGTACTCTTATCACAGGGGATTCTATTGTATGACACACAGATTCCCCTCTCACCAGTCTGAACAAATTGAAGATAACAGTTAGTTGCATTAGACAGGATATGCAATATCATGCACATACTCAAATCACTGCACCACAGGTAGCAATATGTTTCTATCAGAGACCATATCTATGGTGGCTTGCACGAGGATGAGCTCCATGGTATCATCCTGTTTAACCAACCTGGAGGTATGTTTGTTGCTAATGTTGACTGAGGAACCACCACCTTTGGTCTCAGTCTGTGTTGTTGTTGGTCTAAATGTGTGGGAGGCACTGTAGTCTTGCACTGCCAGAGTACTTTCTATGGCTTTCAACCAAGTCTCAGTCACAACATAGTTGTCTGCATTCTCCAGAGTGAGGAGGGCTTGAAGGGTATGGAGTTTTTTGTTTAGGCTCCTAGCATTGAACAGTAAAACCTTAAAGTTGCTTGGAGGCTTTTCACTTGTATTATAGTGAAGTTATGTTATATGTTTCTAAAAACAGTTGCAATCATTCTACTCATAAATATTATTAACTTTGTAATTTGACGGCACAGTGGTGCAACAGTAGTGTTGCCTCACAGCAAGAAGTTCTCTGGTTCGATTGTCTGCTGGGGTGCCTTCTGTGCAGAGTCTGCATGTCCTCCCTACGTCCATGTGGGTTTTCTCCCACATTACAAAGACATACATCTACAGAGTTTCTCCTCAGGCCTCTGCTGAAAATTGGCTTCGTTCCAAGTCAGTCTTTCCTGGTAAACAAATGTTAAATAAATAAATTTTTATACTACTGTGGCAAATGTTGTGGTTAAAAGTACTCCATGAAGCAGTTAAATTGCTCACTCAACAAACAAATAAACACTGTAGTGTCTTTAGTATTCAATGACAAACGTGCTTAAAGTAAATAAACACTTCCCAATACCTACTGTACCATACATTTGCTACATTCTAGATATCTACCAGTATTCTGTATGGATGTAATTTTTGTATCTGTATTCTACCTGTACATTTGTACACTTTGTAACGATTTGTAATATGTGCTTTGTATTTATAGTTTGGCTCCTTATTTGCTGAAACATCAGTATAATGTACTTCATTGTTGTACTTTTAAACTGTTCCATTTTGTATTATGACAATACTTGTTCTTATATTTGTAATACTGAAGCTTTTCCTGAAGCCTCCACTGTAAACAAGTTTCTTATATCCAAGGCCTTCAAATTCAACAGGAAAAAGTACGTAAATAAGTGTTTTCCCTAAAAACTATGAACAGTAAAGATAATGTAACAACCTAGACTTATGACTAATTCATACAAATACATCTGCATTAGCTTCTGATGTCAAATACAATTTATAGTTTTTAGGTAACATAGCTGGCAGGTATCACTTGCTATGATATATGAAATAACATGATGTATTTCAGACAGCAAATTAAGAATTATGTATAATATGTATAATATGCTATGTACTGCGGTGGTGCTGTGGTAGCGTTGTCGCCTCACAGTTAGACATTGCCCGTTCGATTCTCAGTTAGAGCATCTTCTGTGTGACAACATGCATGAATGGGCGTTCCTTCGTTGAAGGTTGTGCGTTAGGCCCGGCAAGCCAGCACGTAAAACTCTACTGCCAATCATTAGCGGACCGGAGTTCCTCTGTGGCGACCCCTAACCGGGAAAAGCCGAAAGACACAAATGTATAATATGCTATGCATACAGTGAGAACAGTATACACTGCATGCTATGATGCATAACCATACAACAGATGTATAATTCTGCTGTCTAGGACTTCAGAGAGAAACAGGTTATTGCTTTTCTGGAAATTAATTTTCAAGGCATCCTGTGTGACACTTAGTGCTTGGAATCCTCAGTGACATGTAAAGGGCTAGCAGACAGTATAGCATTTTAAGGGTCTGAGCTATTAATGAGTTGCTTCCTGTAGTCCAAGGTTTGATTCTATTATTCATTTGCCTACTGTATGACTCTGAGCAAGTCACCTAAACAGCAAGTTTTCTAGAGAAATCGGACTGGGTTCCTCCAAAGTTTCTTGAACTGCATGCCTAGAAATTATCAATGAACCAGAAAGTAAAAATGCAAGGTCTTAACCACATGTCTAACTACTATTGAACCAAAAGATGAAAGCATGAGAGTGTAACTATTTGCAAACCTTGACATATTTGCTGTGTAGAACATAGTATTAATTTTATCATATCATTTTCATGGACTAAATGAGTATGATGAGTGATCAACACTGCATTCCCCAGAGTGAGGAGCCTTCTGTGTGGAGTACATTGGGGGGGGGGGGGGACTTAGAACTTAGCCATTTGAGTAAAGCAGTCATCAGCACTACAAATAATCACTGACTGCCATTACAAAGGGACACTTTTTTTGTAATTTGACTACAGGAACACCGATTAGGAATATGAGGTGTCTTTTTATTTCTAACTCAAATAAGACAGGTAACATTGCAGATGACAGTCACAGGCTCAACTAAGTCAGAGTCAAACTGAAGAAGCCAAGGTACTCTGAGGGATGCAGTCTTTGGTTCACCTTCACTCTGTTGTCGAGTTTTTCACCTGTGATGTCATAACATGAACCCTGAACTAATGTACTAATACAAGTGCGAACAAAAACACACACACACACACACACACACACACACACACACACACACACACACACACACACACACATCTGTGTAAAGGACGTAAAACAGGAAGTAAAAACACAGAAAAGAAAGTAAATCTGCTTACTTGACTGAGCCAACACTTGGCCATTTTTTGCTTAGTTTAGCAAAATGTTTTTTTGGTGAATTAATCCAGAGTCCAACAGGAAAATGAAGTTTCCGGAATCTCGGACTTCCTTCCTTTCGCTCTTCTGAAAACATAGTCTGTTTAAAAAAAAAACATAAACATGTTTTAACAAAAGAAAAGTTGTTTACATGAAACTATAGTACCTTTTAAATCACTGTAACGTTTTCCTAGAATCTAAGAAACTTCAATATTTCAATTTCTCATGCATTATTTTATGAATTTAACATTTAGAAAGAAACTTGCAAAAAATAATATTTATATGTGATGCAAGTCTAATATCACATTATGTTCCATGCTAAATCTTGACTAAGAATTTACACCACTTTTTTCTGAACTGCTGATGGACTCTTCCCTCTAGTGCCCCATACCTCAGCTTAAACTTTTTTTTGCTCAACATTTTTCTACCTCATTTTAAACTTAAATTATTTTGCAACACATCTTACATATTCTAAGATAACAGTCATATCAGAGAAGTAGGAGGAGAAGCTCTTTCTTATTTCATACCACAATAGGTTTATGTTAAATGCTATACACTTATTGAAAATAAATATTTCTATGGACTAAACTGTATGATTTAATAATTCATACAACAATATCTCCAAATTTAAGTAAAGTAGTAAGTAGTGCTGTACTTAAATCAGTGCAGTAGAGAAGTCTTTATTTATTTAACATTTGTTGACTGAGAAAGTCCGACTAGGACAGAGCCTATTTTCAGCAGAGGCCTGGGGAGAAACACTCTAGACACGTCTTTGGAATGTGGGAGGAAACCAGAGTACATTGAGGAACTCCATGCGAATGCAGGGAGGGCATGCACAGAAGACATCTTAAACAAGGATCAAACGGGAGAACCTCTCACTGTGAGGTGACAATATTAACCACTACACCACTGTGCAACCCAAGTTTGCAGCATCTGTCTCATTTCCATTTGTAAGCATGCCACCAAGATTAGAGTTTGCCACTGTTTGAACTCATAGTATCATTTTATTTGCAGGTGTTGTCACTCCCAAAAAAAATCTCTACAATGGGAGAGTAGTTTAGTAACCAGAAGCTAAATGTGTTGTACTTTATGCTTCTCCTACATCCTATTACTTTTCCTGTATGATTACTTGTCTTGTGTGATTCACAGTCTAGAAACTTTAGGAAGCAGAGTATACAATGGCACAATTCTGAGTGACACCCTTCTTTTAATCTTCAGGATGTTAAATGTATATCATTGGTCACTTGGTAGGCAGCAGTATCCTTAAGGCACCTTGCACTTCTCCTCCTAAAGAGGCATATACAATCCTTAATGAGGATTTTGGTCTCCAGTCTTTCAGTGCAATTAAAAGCTATAGCAAGCTCAAGCCTTTGACAGTAAGTAGTGCTGTTGACACTTGAGAATTGCAATAACATGAGCTAGGGTTGGCCAAAAGACAGGGGCCAAAATCTGGAAAGGGACTGGAAAACCAATCAGTCGTGAGGGACTTGAGCACCCAGATTGATAACAGCCTGACTTCTGACCACCCCGTTACCTGCATTGTACGGAAGGCTTTCTACATAACCCACCTCATAAATAAGAGTATTTCATCCAGTAACAAGGAGGTCATAACATCTCTGCACTCCTCCATCATCAGACCCATTATCAAGTACAATGCCTCCTTCGGCATGTACCTTGCCAAGCACATGCAGCAACTGGACAGACCACAGAGGTTCCTGACCAGGAAATCCAGAGTCTCAAACAGCTATTCTATACAGATAGGCTAAAAGCCCAGTCTCTCTACTCAGTCTTGTACAGACTACTCAGAGGTGACCTGTGTCTGGCATACAACACCATCGCAGACCCAGCCTTGATGGAATTACTGCATATCCATAAGTCAAACTCCACTCCCGCAACCCACGTGCAAGGCCTTAACCTGGTCTGTGACATGAATAGAACTTGTTGGTGGGATAGATTTGTGTCCCAAAGACTCCCTAATCTGTGGAATAGACTCCCTCTCCATGTCAAGCAGAGTACCACTCTAGCTCTCTTTAAGAGGAACCTGGGCATCTGGATGGGAAACAGAAAATTGATAGAGGCAGATCACATCAGTAAGCCAGCTAAAAAAGAAAAACTATCTACAAGTTGGAATTAAGGTAGGCAGCAGGTCAGTGCCATCTAGGACACCAAGATAAAGAGAAGCAACGGTAGTGTTTAATTTAGCACTGTGGACCTACCGAAAATATAAGTACAGTAGTGTGGATGAGGGAATGAAGAAATAACTTTGTGGAGAGGGAGTGGGGCAAGGGACAGTTTTCTGGGGTGCTGTTTCCTTGTAAGTGAGCACTTACTAGAGATGCTTCACCTGGAGGGCTTTCAGCTGCAAAACTAGAGCAAATATGGCATCCGGGGTTTTTAAAACCTTTGGTGTGTTGTACCTGAGCAATAACTTGGGGTGGGGGAAGGAAGGGAAGGAATCAATTGGAGTAAAGAGTATCAGGAGAGAATCCAAGGCACTCTGCAAACCTAGCTAATTAGCAAAGGAGAACAAAGGAAATAAGGTAAACATACAGACACCCTGTTCAAGGACTGGAAGGTTTCTCTAAGAAAAACTATCAATAAGAGTACACCAAAGGTAGAGGTTGTGTGCTGCTTACTACTCTGCAATGGCAGATTTTATTCTCTTTTACATTTGTATTCCCCTTTGCTCATTGTTTGCTGCACACTGCGTAGCTAAAGATAAACGCAGCTTGAGACTTTGCACCTTTGTTCCCTGGCTTGCCTCTCACATTCATTGACTATATTCAAGGTCAACTCTCCTCTTTGAACCACGCCTTCCCTAAAGAAGCATCATCCCTACTCACTTTCAAAATGTGGAATAGAGGGATAAAGCCCTACAGCATACAGCCCATTCGACCTGGATTTGATTAGCTTTTTGGGCAACTGAAGGAGCAGTAGGGAGGGATGGGCATGCCTGCCCCATGTAGGAAGGCATTACTGGGCATTAGTTGATGATGCTTCTTTAGGGAAGGCATGGTTCAAAGAGGGGGGTTGCCCTTGAACATAGTCAATGAATGTGAGAGGCAGGCCAGGGAAGTGCATAGATCATATACATAAAAAAATCCCCCCCAGGACAGAAGCGGAGATGATCAAGCTTCCAGGATCCACAACTTGCCCCAGCATCTGATTAATTTCTGAGGGGATCAGAGATAAAACTGGTAGACCCACGGTGAATATGGGGACTGGGTGCCGAGTAAGTTACTTGATATCCGAAAGGGGACAAAAAAAGAAATCACTAAATCTTGTGAATTTTTTTTTAGTTTTTGTTAAACATCTGGAGCAGCCACAGTAAAAACTATAAATTTCTAAATAATATCTGTTTATGTCTAAGGCTGAATCTATATAATGTGAGAATATTTTAAAATGACTGTTAATGCCTTCAGCCTGCTTTGCCTTATGGCTCCCTCCCATCAGCTAAGAACCCCCTCACCATTCTTTTCTGAACTACATCACTCCAGTCATTCAATTTAATTCATTCCTTCATCTGCAAAATTGGCATCTATTGAAGGATGGCAATGGGGGGGGGGGGTGAAACCGTTGACTTTTGTACCACTCATGGCAAACAGTGAACACAAAGCAGGAAACCAGTCCTGAATGAGAAGCCTACCTATCAGTTGCAGACATGCACACATGCAAACAAACATGCACACATGTATACACACACACACACACACACACACACACACACACACACACACACACACACACACACACACACACAAATTCCTCATAGAAGGTACCCAGCCTTCAGGTCATGTAAACTTTAATTCTAAATCTATATTATTTCAACAAAACGTCCTCTTAGAAATAAAAAAGATGGTAAAAGTCATGGTTCTGGTGGGTATAACATAATTTAATAAAACATTGTCAGGACTTGAGGTAGACTGCTACTTAGAGTGGTACAAAAGTTTCACCGCCCCCCCCCAGATAATAATGACTTACATAATAATAAGAAAATCACAACCTAATATGGTTGTTAAAGCTCAAAAAGTCATCTATTTTTACCCTAAAGCTCAGACAACGACACAAATATTTCTACGAACAGCATAACCCTAAACAGTAAATAAATTTAAATTATGGGGTCTAGTTTTAGCTTTAACATGGAACTTCTGTTATTTGCAAGGATAGATATCTTTATCCCAATTCAAAATATCCCTTAAGAAATACCTAAAAAGGCATTGGCTTTGTCCCTGTACTAACCCTGACTAGCCCTCACTCAAACATAATCTATAAATGAGAACCTCATTACAAGAATAAAACTCTGATCCTCTAACTGTTTAGAATTTTGTATATCTCTCACCTACTGGAAAGATTTAAAGTTAAGATGATATCATATATGTTAACCACCTTAGTTTATGTGTTCCCCTTTTTCAGATTCAAGCTCTAACTATTTCTTTCTCAGCTATTAACTTCCACCCTTTCCTGTGTGTTTTTGAGAAAAACATGCGCCTGTGTGTATATATCATTAAACAAATTTCAATTTTGTGATAATTCACTGTAGTAATTCCACTGTATTTACACTTATCATGTACATTTCTAGCTTTTCTCCCCAGGCCTCCACTGAAAATGGACCTGTATCCAGTCAGATTTTCCTGGTTAACAATTGTAAAAAAAATAAAATAAATAAAGATATTAGTACACTCCCCTTATATTAACCATCTCTAATAATAATCAGTCAATTCATTCCTTTTCTGATTATCTACTTAGTCCAATGCTGGGGTCATGGGGGAGCTGTTGCTTATCCCATCACTCAGTGGGAGTAAGGCTGTGACATAATCCAGAATGAGGTGCCAACCCATCACAGAATATGTTTATACACTCATACAACATGGAAGATTGCCAGCTGACCTACAATATATCTTTGGAATGTGAGGGGAAACCAGCGTGCCCTTCAAAACCCACACAGACAGAGGAAGGAAGTACAGATACTGCATAAAATGCAGCCCAGGAAATAACTGAACTAGAGAATCGAGCCTTGTGACTCAGCAAAGATAACTATTGTGTCATGCAGACAAACCTTAAATTTAGTAGAGTTAGGTTAACTCCAGGAAAGAGAAAATACATTTTGAATATTTTATCATATTAGACAGTGAAACGTTTTTTTCGTGCTTTTACATTCTGACACACAGATTTGTAGACTGGCTTTGCGTTCTGAAATTTGTGTCTTTTTTACTTTTTTACCTTTTTGTAAGCTGTTTCTGTTGCTCCACTCCCATAGGACTGAAAGGCAAATTCCATATGATAAAAAAACACAATAATATCCTTTTACATTTTTAATCAAGCATATACTTTGTGGTCCTGTAATGTCTCAGTGATATACTGACTGAACTCATGTTTAAATACAGTGGGGTTTTAAGCAGGATTAAAATAAAATAAGACTAAGGAGCAATTGTAAGACTTTGTCTTTCAAGTTTTAGTTTTAATATTTATTAACTGTGTAAGAGGGCTTGCCTCAGACTCTTTTCAGTCACAGTCTGCACAACAAAGACCTCATACAGACTGGGGACAACATGTAAAATCCACCGAGGATACTGAATGGAAATTGGGTGTGAACCCCAGACTTTGAAGCTGAAAGAGCGAGAAACAGACAGAAAGAGAGAGAACTCTTACCACTGAGACACACATACCACTACTACTTTCTACTTACATATTTAAAAATGTGTAAGTGTACCAATTAACATCTAACCTGTTCCTATTAAATAGGACTTGTGGAACATGCATTTGTATTTCCATTTCTCAGCAAAAAGACTCTCCTAAAATATTTCTGTTCTTTCTCATCTTATTAAGTCATTCTGCCCGTATCAGTATCCTGTTAGGAATACTAGAGATATAAGACATGGTCCAGGGTACTTAAACAAAATGTAATATATAAGTGTACAATTTTTTTTTAAGAATGACAAGCGATGGGTAGCCTTTGATAATTCATGCCCCAGGATTCACGAAGCCTCCGTGTAAGAGTTATAACTCTTACACGGAGGCTGCAGTTAAACGGAGTGATGTCAGCATGCTTTGCATATTCATGAGAGCATGCTGAATCACACCTAAGTCTAACACGGTCCGTGTAAGACAGTAGGGGTCGTGTCCGTAGGCCGAGCCCTGCAAGCGGACACGCCCCCAGAAGTGTAAAAGTGCCCAAAGTAAACACCCACAACAGAGTCCACAGAAATGTGAATAAACACAACACAACACATGCCCCCACAGACTATGAACATAAAATATATATAAATGAACATGTTATATATTTTTTTAAATTGTAAAGATGTTTAACCGTGAGTTCGTTTGTATGCGTGCCGTGAAAGCAGCTACAGTTAGCAGTCAGTGGGAAAGCATATAAAAACTAAATATGCAAAATAAACCAGGAAGCAATAGCGTAGCGGTAGAGATGTTGGCTTCAGAGCAGGCATACATGGTTCGAGCCCCCACAACACCAATTTTTTTTTTTTGCAAAATAAGCAGGAAACAAGTCCCTGACAAATATGTACACATAAAACCACAAGTTATGTAAAATGTAATGAAATAGCCCATTTATATTGAAGACATGTGAGGTAACAAAAGAAGAAAAAATGCAAGATATGCCCATAGCTGAGCTACAGTTTAACAGAGTGAGTACATGTGCCCGTAGATGAGCAGTGGTTTAACTGGTGCAAAATGAATGCCCGTAGCTGAGCAGTGGTTTAACATGCTAAATCTATGTGCCCCTAACTGAGCTAAGCGTAATATGCATGCCTATGGCCAAATGAGGCTTAAAGCAGCCTACCCCGTTTGAACGGAGCTGCGCACCGCGCAAACGAGCTAACCAACGGGCAACGTTGAGCAAGCCATATCAAAACTACTTTTACACAGACACACCCCTCAGCATGTCTAGACAGTCATGAAAAATAAAAAGCAGTGGCCAGGTTCAAACCCAGGATACTATACACCATAGTCAAGGTACAGAACCACTAAGCCATGACAGCAGTACCTGTAAATGCAATAATAGCTAATATATAGGAATGAATACAAACTAGAGCATGACAATGCAGGTTTACTGAAGTTGATACAGTTCCAAAATGGCCAATCACAGATATGTGCGGGAAAAACGGACTATATAAGCCCCATAGGCAGGAATACACAGCATAAACGATTGTAGAACTGACCTGCAGGCAGAATGACAGAAGTAGGAGAGGGTAGTCGCTTTCGAGCACAGAGGTGGGGTGTTGAGGAGTCCAGGTACATGGTCTGGCTCCTAGTCCATAATCATGAGGCCCAACTTATGCAGGGCCAGGTCCTCTGGGGAGCATACAGGGCTGAGGCATGGGACCGGTTGGCTCATGATCTCACCAGTGCCACAGGGATTCCAAGGACTGGTGAGCAGGTCATGCGGACCTGAAGAGATGCAAGCAGGACCAACTGAACCTTTGGATCCAGGAGGCCCGGCAAACACCCAATGCCCCACTACTGAGTAAGTAACATTTAATTATGTATGTAAGAAATTAAACTAGCTGATATTATGGAGATGTGTATTCCAATATTACTTCATTTATATTACAGCTGCAGGTGTCCGTTCTGCGAACCGCAGAGCCTATGGTGATAGGCTGGTGCGGTTGCTCCACCAGGCAGGTCAATAATCCACTACCACTAACTGTAAAGAAATATAAAAGTATGACAGTCAGCAAAAGAGTGCAGTGTAGTCAGTAAGGAATAAAATCTGCAAGTAACAGTGTGAAAGTGTATGCAAGTATTGCTTGATTACAGAAGTGTGTCAGCCTGTAAGTTTAACCTAAACATGAAACTGTCCGACATATATTCTGAAATAAAAATGCCCTGCCTGTAAGAAAATAGTACACAACCTGCAGCAGGCTGAAAAGTATAGCTGCAGAAGATGATGAAATCACATGTGTGAAATATATCCCTGTGGAAATACTGAAACATGACAGAAGTGAGACTGCTGGAAAGGATTGTAATAACTACTGTTAAAACATGTCAATAAAGCCTAGAAGTACCATCCTGAATAGTAAAATGAAAGCAAGTGAGAGAGTGTGAGAAAGTGCCATGAATCCAGCAATACAGTAGTAATAACCCTGAATAAAGTATACTGCAGTCAAGACAGAATGAAATGCATGTGAGATTCAAAACCAAACAGCAAAATCTGTTCAAAGTGTTGCTGCATCTGGAATGTGTATCCCAAAATCAGGATATGTTGCTCTCAGTCTGCAATATGCAGATAGGATGTTTGTCTGATATACCAAACATCCACACTTGTCTACAGCTATATAAAGCAAATGTAGCCCTGATGTAGCTGAACAAAGCTAGATATGAATGTGTATGAAGAACCATAAAATGTATATTGATGTTGCATTAACAGTCCTATCACCAAGTTGAAATAGTTATCATATAGGAAACTGTAGTTAGAACAGTAGTGTGTATGTAACTGTAGCTATTAGAAATGTACAGCATATGTATTGTTATTCGAAGGTGTTAATATTACTTTCTTCACCCCACCCTATAATCACATATAACCCATTCCACGTGAAAATGGTATGTGCAATCACAATTAACACCCCTGGATGTTTGTCCTGTTGGGTCATATATATTTGCATGTCTGTTGATGCATCTGCCCTGTTCATACATCCACACCTGATGGCCTGTTGCCATCAATTAACCCTGCATGTTGTTGGACTGTGTATTTCTGTTCAAATTATGCATGTGTTATGCACGCTGTTCAATGGTGTGAATATTTGGGTGTTTGGTTAATGGGAATACTAATGCATGCTGTTACAACTAATTGTGAATGGTATTATATGTCACTAACCCAAACTGTCATGACATAATGCAAAACATAGTACGACAGGGAAGGCGGGTTCCAGCAGACCCACCTCTCCCACCTCAGCTGGCGAGTGCACCTGGCACTAGTGCCGAGTCCGGACCCTCCTCCGGTGGCCCTGTGCCACCTGCGGGTGGAAGCGCTGCAGGGGATGGGGCTCGCCCCCCCTCTGCAAGTGTGGCCGGAGGAGGACCACCACTCACCCTCCGTAGCATCCGGACTGTGGTGCGTAGGGAGATTCGGGACTCTGTTCTCGAGCCCTACGCCAGCTCGAGGCATGGGTGGCGCAACTAATGGGCATGCCTGTTGCCCCGCCTACACAGCCCCCAGCACAGCCCCATCCTGGGCAGTGAAGGAACAGTGGCAACTGCCTATGGGTGGGGATATCAGTTCCACTGTTGCCATCTGTGGGCTCATGGGCTCTGGATATCCAAACCTCCGTACCCGTCAATTGTGTAACCCCCCCCCCACACGTGTCATACACCGCCCCTGTATGCGTCTTGTTTGTCTTGTCTGTTTACCTACTCAACCTACCTCCCCAGCTGTACCGACTACCTTCACCTGACATACCACTCTCACCTGAAAAAAAAAAAAAAAAAAAGGGCACTCTGTACCCACAAAAAAATTACGCCCCCTACATAGCTGCCCATTCCGCACACATGTCTACTGGACATGGAACCTATCAATTACAATTGGCTGTACAAGTATTATTGTTGTCCTGACACCTCTCTCAGGGGTGGAAGGTTTCAAATGTCACACCAAATTACATACATATGCACAGCTGTTGCTGATGAAGCAGCTATGGGCCTTACCTACATCCCTCCTGCACATCCCAAGCTTGTTTCCCTACTGTCTTACCCTCTTTGTGACCCCTTTTTCACCACTTTCCTGTCTCCCCATTTTTCTTTTCTTTCAAAGAAAATAGCTCGGGTGTGCGCAAGAGTAAGCACATTTAAGCGGTTGTAAGCGGGTGTGCGCAGAGCTAACCGCCAGTGCGCATGCATGAGCTCTGCGCAAACCAGTGCTAACCCGGTTACAACTGCTTAAAAGTGCCTTAGTCACTTTGATTGACAGGTCCTGTACTCAGTTCAAAAGCAAAATAAAATCCCACTGTGAGTCCCGAACCCAGGACCTTGGAAACAGTAGTCTGCATGACTTACCACTAAGCCATGACTCTTATACAAGAACATTGTGCTAAAATAAATATATCATGTAATAGTAGGAATGAATGTAAAGGGAATATAGATGTGTAGTACACAAAGCATGCCATTTAGAATTACTATTAAAACTAGTGGATTTCCATAATAGTAGTGTGTGAACAGAAACAGCCATGCAAGTTGGAAGCTAGTAGGTAATAATGTCACTATAGCACCTTGCAAGCCACACACATACTCACAGCAGGATAAGCACTGCCCATACCCCACAACCTCTTACAGGAATACATCTGGACCAAGTAATAAAATATGTGGAGCAAAGGCCCAAAACCAGGGACACATTACAAATAATGTTACAACAAACGCAGACAGTTCAGAGAGTAACAGGGTCTGCACTTTGTGGGATGTTTGGAAGGGTATGCAGTCTGAAACTTGAATGTTTGTCACCATATTCTGACTTGAGCCCAGAGTGACTTGCCAGAAAAAGGTGTGCATGAGATATTGACCAAAATATGAGGCAGAAATGTGGACAACCAGCAAATATCTGTACACATGACAGGTCTGACACCACCATATTTGAATAGTTAAGAGCCTAGACATAGCAACAGTGAATGACTTACAGGGATGCCCCCACAGACCCCATGTGAAATGTACAAACAGTAGGCAGAAAGGTGTAACACATGCAATGGTAACTATGGAGTCCTGAAAGTATTCATCACTTGCATGGCAGAAAAAGTGTAGTAATACATATGCTCATGCTAACCCACAGTCACAACTGCAGCATACCAGACATTTTAATGGGTGTACCCCACTGATATGTACCATTCCATGAGGCACATAACAGATGAACCTGAAAGTCTCTGGGGCCTGCTCAGCAGCATACTCAAATACCCTAATAGATGTCAAGGCCCACACCATGGCCAGACCACACTGCATGCTGTAACACCCTAGCAAATATAGCAAGCATTCCAAGGTGTGAATGTACATGGAAAATAGGAAAGCTACAGCAGCACACTACAGTCAAGACACCTACCAGGCATACAAGTAGTGACTGTAAAGGGCAACTATTGAAGCCTTAGCAACAAAGTGCAAGCAAAAGTGAAAGGAAAGCACACACACACACACATTAACAGTAGTAGTAGTTGTAGGTGTCAGTGTACATACACAATTAGTACAGGAAACTGGAGAAATGAATGGAGGAATGTTAATCTACAACACACCTGGAAATATGAGAGAGATACCAACCTTTACACTCACAGAACATTGTCCACAGCATAACAGCATGGTCCCTGGCCGTAAAATCTGTAAGGGCTACACCTATCTCACATACCTTTTTATAGCACTGTTCTGAAATCACAGTGAGAACTGCAATCAGTACACAACTGGCTGCATGCAATTAGCAAATGCTGGCTAACAATTGGTGCAGAGGCCATCACATGGGCATTTGCAGATACCTACAAAAGTATGCTGTACTCCCAGCCCACACATGCAATACTTTCATTGCACCCTGAGAAGGACGTGAGAGACAGACAGAGAGAGAGAGAGAGAGACAGAGACAGAGAAAACTGCAATTAAGCAGACACAAAAAAATTGTTCAGCAACAGCTACCTGAAAGCTGACAACTGGGAAGTGGAGCAGCAGGACAGAGAACCAGACGGCAACACAAGCAGCTGTGACAAACACAGGTAATGTAAAGTAATACTATAAAGGTCTACATACTGTGAACCCTCCATATGTGTCATTGGTCTGTATCCATATGTATATGAAGATGTGTAAAGGGCAGGAGACATACAGCAACTATCAGTGAAGGCTGTACATACATTTGTATGTGAGAGCATCTATGTGCACATATCAATGTTGGTTGATTGTAGGTTGTAGTGCCATGTACAAAGTAGGTTTCACAGTTATGTATGTTTAGCAGTATGTTAGTGTGTGTATACAGTATGGTAGACAAATATGTTGATATACCTGTCTAACATATGGATACGTATGTATGTGAACATATGTATGTGTACATATATATATATATATATATATATGATATGCATATATGTATACATACATAGAGAGAGAGATGTAGGAATACATAGACAGATGTAGATAGAATATTGCACAAACATATCTATGTAATGCACACATACAGATATAGATATATGTAGATACATATACATAGACAGACTGATCTGACTACCTACAGGTATGACTGTATATGACGACCTGCAACACAGCCTGTCCCACCCCCTCTGTCACTCACACCCCCTCTGTGCCCCCCCTCCACATCTATAGCAATATATGTACATCAATATATATATATGTGTATATGTATACGGATATATATATATATATATATATATATATATATATATATATATCTACATATAGATATATCTACATATAGATATATCTATATACATATATATATATATATATATATATATATATATATATATATAGAGAGAGAGAGAGAGATGTATATAAAGTCTGAGTGAGGCACATGTGTACAGATGTATTGCAACAGGTGCCTGGTGACAAAGGCATGGAGTGAACACCAGTGTCAAAACCGGAGTACCATACCACATTCCAGATCACCTACACCAGTAACCACCTGATATGTTATTGGCTGCCCACCACTGCAGGTGTCAGGGGTGAACAGGGTCATAAATGTGTACAATAGTGGCTCCAATGATATTCACAGTGGCACACTATCCCTGGAATACCTGCACGTGGTATGTGTCAGTGGACATGGTGTGTCAGCTATGGACATGTAGGTCGGTGTACCCCTCCACACCACATAATGGATGCCATGGTATGGACCTCACATGACAGCTACAGATATGGAGAAGGACACAGTGACATGTACAATACTGTGACAATGCACTCAAACACATTACCAATGCACAGTGACTGACAACACCACAGAGTACACATATGCTACCCACATAGAGGTTACCACTCCTGGATTTACATTTGTAAGTCACACCCATGACAGATGTCCAACAACCATAGTAACACCTCACACCATCCACAACCTAAATATCTGCTGTGTGTCGTCCGTGCCACTGCAATAGAGTGCACATGTGGAGGTAAGAGTTCCTACCCACAGATAAGACATACCCTGCAATAAACCACACAGTGTTAAGAAGCAAGACTCCCCATGAGTACATGTCACACATACCCCTGCTGAATGTTAGTCAGATAGGTAATATGCCATATGAGTCACCCTGTGTAACTGTGTGACAGCAGCAGGTACCATCACACCACGTGTCACAATGGTTGGGTAGCAGAACAGTACACTGCTGTGGTCCCAGGGGCAATAGCATAGTGTATAGTATTGTATTGTAATGTAATGTATTGTGTTGTATTGTATTGGTATGTTGAGGTGCCTCCTTTGTGGAGTGGAACCACTGCTGCTGTGCGCCAGTGTACAGGTACATATCCTGTAGTCAGGCTAGTGTTACATAGCACTTCTATATGTGTGTTTAGCTCCTGTCAGAGTTTATGTAGCATGCAACTGGGGATACCATCAGGTCCCATCCACGTTGTGTATTCTGCTGTCCTGAGGGTGGCTCTCTCCTGGACATCTGTGATGACAGGGAGGTTACGGTCAGCTGGGATAACTAAGCCTTATTTTGGGGGAGAGGGTGACACCTGCACTGAACCTGTCTGCCACAATGTTCTCGATATCTGTGGTGTCAGTGAAATATTTGTTGTTGTGTACTACCTATGGGCATAGAGGATGGATCCTGACCAGGTTGCTAACATAACTGAAGAAGGCCTTCTGGTTATCTGTAGTGTCCCTCTTGATTTCCCTCTCAAAGTTGCCCATGGATTTTGTATGATGGAAAATAGATCCTTACTAGTGCTGCTCAGACATGCCCTCCCTTTATGGAATTATGCTCTGTCTTGCAGTAGCTTCCATCTTCTGTAATACAATCTGTCTATGGCTGGGGTCCACCAGACAGGATGCTGTCCCTTTGTGGAGAGTGTCTTGGTCATATATGGGATTGCATGATCCATGCATTCTCGGAGATGTCTGTAGAAAGCAATTGTGTAGGGGTCAGCATTGTGGGTTGTATCTGCCACTGGCCCAGTGGGCTGAAAGGATACCATGTCACTGTTACAAAGTGTAAAGTTTGTATCTGTAATGTTATGCACTATAGCCGTTTGTGCTGGTGGTGGAGGTGGGATATGTATATCCAGGGCAATCAGTGTGTGGTCAGCTCACAGTAGTTGATGATGTAGGCCATACAGTACCTAGATACAAACCCCCAGAGTGAGGAGGTGCTCTTGACCTGAATCAGTGTTCTGACTGCTGGGGTTTGGTAGTATGTCATATGGAGTGTGCCAGGTACTGTTGCACAGTTGCTGGCTGAGCACTGATACCTGGCCATCTACATGTGTATCCACCAATAGACAGACAGATGCCACATATGTGAGATGTATCATAACAGTCGAGTAGCATGTGTAGTATGTGTGCCAAATTCTGCTGACATATATTGCTGATACCAGGTTATTTTCTTTTTCAGGTACATGGCCCACCCGTGGAATCCCACCTACTCCACAGCTGAGGATGAGGAGATACACCAGAGCCTGGTGCGGGATTATGCAATACTCTTTTCCTGCACCAGCCAGAATCAGCAGGAGAGGGCTGCACTGTGGCAAGACCTTGTCCGTCGGGTAAATGACATAGGCACGCATAATAGGACATATGAGCAGGTACGACATCACTGCAGTGATTTAATTAGACATGTCCGTCAGCGTGCGTCGGATATCCACAGGCAACAGGTCACCACAGGTGGTGGGGTAGCTACACATCCCCCACTCACCAGACTGGAGGGACTACTCATGAGTGTAGTGGCTCCAGTCCACCAGCAACAACAACAGCAGCAGACATGCATTATGATGGAGGCTGGAGCCACGCAGCAGCAGGACAGTGAACGTGCAGGTAATATGCCATATGTATAGTTGACTGTTGTGTACACTGGTAGTTAATGCATGTGTGAGGTGTGTCCTTGGTTTGTAGCTGTCACCATAGTATTTAATGTGCAAGTGTGATATCCTCAATATTAGCAGCTGACCTGTGAAAGGCGACTGTTGTACTACTGACCTGTATCATACTCAGTAACAATGGCACAGTCGTGCCCACTGACATTAGTTTCTTCACGTCTGCAGGACCCTCTGGTATAACAGCAATGCAGCCTATCCATGCTGGTGAGTGTGTATTAACAATTCTTGTAATAGTGTTGATAGTAATAGTACTATTTGGCTCACTTAGTAGTGCTCTTTGTATGCATGTAGGTGTGTCTGTGTCTGTGTGTTGATATTACGCATACTGAGTACTGTACAATTGTGTGAAACTGTGTGCATGTGTGCATGTGTGCACGTGTACATGTGTGCACGTGTGCATGTGTGCATGTGTGCATGTGTGCATGTGTGCACCTGTGCATGTGTGCATGTGTGCACGTGTGCACGTGTGTATGTGTGCATGTGTGCATGTGTGCATCGCTGGTGATGTGTAGACATTGTAAACTGTGTTTCCTGTTTCCCTCCCACAGGTTCTGTTGCTGCTCTGGTGTCATGTAGCAGGGAACCTGAGTCAGGTGCCGTGGGTACTGATAATGATGACATCTGTGTAATGGCACAGGAAAGTATGCCAGGGTCCGCCATTGGTCAGCCGATTGACAGTACACAGCTGTCGACCCCATCAATGCGCACATTTATCCTGGCAATACACTCTTTGTCACCAATGTCCCTAGGTGATGGACAGCATACAGTGGGCATTGACCAGGGTAATGTGGTATCTGTGGCACATGCCTCCCCACACAGCAGCCATGGGCATGGCCCAGAGATGGTACCACACAGACAGATGTCCAGGGGTTCTCGTGGGAGCATCCGTGGGCATACTGCCCCTGTCAGACGTGCCCACAGAGGTCTTACAACCTCAGCTATGTTTCGGGCTGTCATGCAGGCACAGTCACGTATGGAACGGTACACCAGACAGGGTCTGAGTGAGCTGACAGCATGTCGCACAGCCATGACTGACAGTATGCATGACATTGTGGCTGCCATCCGTGATTTCACCAATGTCATAGACAGACATTGTGGGGACATATTAGACCGGTTCCACAACTACATGCCCATGAGCCAGGGCGATGGTGGGCGGTTGAGGCATCGATGTGGCCGTATGCCAGCAACAGCAGCAGCTGGCAGTCGTCACGGACGACAACAGGGCTGCAGCCGCCCCCGTAGTGCCAGCAGCAGCCCCAGCAATGCTGGGTCTGTGCTGTCATCAGACCGCCCCAGGAGACCACGTGCACGTGGTTCTGGCCAGGCCCGACAGGGATCTGTGTCCAGTCAACGAACACCTGCTTCTGATGACAGTACCCAGTCTGGGTTGGTACTGGATACAGTCCGTAGCACCCCTGCAAGGCACAGGTACCGTGTCCGTGGCCAGAGACACCGATCTGTATGACATGGCAGGTACAGTCTGTGGCTGTCCACAAACATCAGTATATGGCAGCCATGAGGTGGAACTGTGTGCATCCATACACACATGCGAATTGACAACACCTAGGGCTACCACCTACACGCACACACTGCATCAACATTGCCCCACCTTCTACTGCTGTCCCTCACCAACACACATACACATACATGTCAATTAGTGGTATCGGTGGCTGACTCAGGCATACCAAGTTCACACCCTGTGCATATGATGAAACTGTGCCACCTCCTGCAATCTCTAACAACTGTGCAGGTACAGGTTAACATGTTGCTGATGGACAGGGTGACCACATAGATGTGTAGTAATAGTATCATGTTGTTAACAGTACTGTGTGCTGAATTAATTGTGGGTATATCACAGCATGCCTGATGCAGTAAGTGTGTGATTGCCATGTCCTGTTGTCTACACCCATGGTAAGTACCATAGTGTATCATCTGCACATGTTGGCATACTGGTGGTAATGATGTCAACAGAAGGCTACATACATAGGTAGCACAGGGGATAGGGTAATGAATGTAGTAATACACAATGATGGACATGTAAATTGCAAGTGGCATGTTGCCCACACTAGACTCTGCAATGCAGATGTTTGAGGATGTTGATATGTGTGCAGTACTACACGACTGGTACAGGACACACAGGAGCACCCTAGCACTGCATGCTCACATCTCATACCATGCTAGACAGCCCCAACACACATAACTAACTGTCACAGGAGGGAGAGTCCCCATATATGTCAGGGATACTGTGGTGGCAGGTCAGGTAGCATACATCCTACTAAGTATGGAACCACTGAGTGAAGGCTCAGTGTCTGTTATTTGACATGTGTATTACTGCAGGTATGAGCACATGGGTTTCCATCCAGTTATTGTACATCCTGACAGTACATGGTCTGTACACTTGTGTGCACTGAGACTGGACCCTAGCCATCTGTCCCGTGTATTTCCATGTACATGTGCATAGTGCCTGCATATTTGCAGTGTTACCTACTGGAACTGGTGCAGCTTGTTTGTTGTACAATGGACTACATGCAGCCCTGTTTACTGTAGCTTTGTTTGCATGCATGTTTGCTTGCAATTACCCTGGAATACTGATCACACCTGCAATGCATAGTTATAGAGCTTCTGTGGACTCCTAGTGCCATCTGCATAGCTTACTATATGTATGTCCATGTCCCACTTGACAGGATGTCACTGTTTGTCCTGTTCACATGTACATTACCTGTGACACAGTGCATATGACTTACCTGGCATGTGTCCATGTGAGCAGTCATATATGCTACTGCTAACTAATCACAGGCACTACACCTTCACATATTCATCTTCTGTTGAACTACCTGCTTCGCTAGGGATGGCCTGCACCTGTCACCCCTGGGCTTTCAGATATTGGCAAAGGCTCTTGCTACACCCATAGTGCCTATGTTAGGCAAGGCTCAAATGACAAACCCACCTTCATAGGTATCACAAGGGATAAGAAACTAAGAGTAATGCTACCCAACGCCAGAAGTCTAAACCTCCAGATGCATGCACCCAAAACACTCCTTGGCATGGAGAACATCGATATCCGTGCAGTAACAGATGCCTGGTTCAGGGCTACTGAGAGCACACCAGCACTACCAGGTTTAACCTAGTTGATTTCTTTGAAACAGTCACCAAGGCCATTGACGAGGGAAAGGTGGTTCACACAGCCTACCTGGACCTTGCAAAAGCCTTCACAACAATACCCCACTTGGGCATTCTAGAGAAGCTCACCAGCTTAAATATAAACCCCTATGTCACTAGATGGATTGCACAGTGGCTCAAGGACAGAACCCACATGGTTAGCATTGCTGGAGCCATGCCAGACTCCAAACCAGTTAGGAGTTGTGTCCCACAAGGCTCAGTCCTGGGACCTCTCTTGTTTGGTATATATTTATTGGAGGTACAGGCCAACACGGACGGACTGTGGCTGACCATATATGCAGATGACTGCGAACTGGCCACCATAATCGACTCTCCAGCTGACACAAGCGTCTTCCAAAGGGGCATCATAGAAACAGACAACTTGTGCCAGAGCCATGGCCTTCAGCTGAACAGTGTTTAGAAAGGGGAATGTGCATCCTGTAGTCTGTTCTCCTAGTTGCCAAAAGGGACATTTCCCTCACACACACTAACCCCTCTCAGACAAACACACACACTTGCCATTCACAGGATTCAAACCCCTACCTAACTATGTTATGATGCTTGAGATGGACGCATTAGCAGAGCACGCTATTCGCATTACTGGGAGGTTTCCCTTCTCCTGCTCTACTTATAGAGTGCTGACATCATCAGTGTTTGGAAAGGGGAATGTGCATCCTGTAGTGTGTTTTCCTAGTTGCCAAAAGGGACATTTCTCTCACACAGACTTACACACACACCAACCCCACTCACACTGAGCATTTGCAGGATTCAATCCCCTACCTAACTATGTTATGACACTTGTGACAGACGCATTAGCGGAGCGTGCTATTCGCATTGCTGGTAAGTTTCTTTTCTCCTGCTGTACTTATAGGGTGCTGACATCATCGGTGTTTAGAAAGGGGAATGTGCATCCTGTGGGGAGGCAGACACCAAGCACACTCTGGCTAAGCTGTCATTCCCTAGGGCAAACAGCCTAGTGTTGACCTCTACACCCATATGTTTAATTGTCAAATGCACATTATTTGTTGCTGATAGACTGTTTGCACATCTTTATTGCCATAGCATTCCTTGTTTGTATGAACAACTTGTGCATCTGTGGAAGATGTTTGCATATGGGAGGGATCCACTATATCACGTATGTCTCTGTAGTCATTTAACTGTGTGCACTGGGCAGACTGCTGTAATGTGGTTGGTTCCTGGAATAACACATACAAATACCAGATATGTGTGTCCAACTGCTAAACTGAGATTTGGTCTAAGTGTGTGAGCATGCCCAGTTCAGCCTTCCCATGGCATGTTGTCTAACATATGTCTCATTTATCAAAGTGTGTGAGCATGCCCAGTGTGAGCATTCCATATGTTGGACTCTGCAGCCCACCACATTTGTGGATGAGTGTGAACTTCAACAAATTTCACCCGTTTATGGTTGTGTGTTGTGTGTCGTGTTGTGTAGTTCATAGGTTCATAGGTTCATAGGTTCATACTAGGCTATCTGCCCGAGGGCATTTACAAGCCTAGCCCATCGTTTTGTGGCTTACGCCACCCCTTTAGTATGGGGAACTAGACCCATTATTTTGCTGTGCCTCTGTCGAGCAGTGACACTGAGGTAATCCCTGGGGTATATCTGCGATCTCCCATCCATTGGTCAAGATTTCTCTTGAACAAGGCCAGCAAGGTGCTCTGCCTCACATATACCGGGATTTTGTTCCACAGCATAGGGAGTCTTTGGGTGATGAATCTATCCCTCCAGCACGTCCTATTAATAGCCGTGTCGAGATTTAAGTCTCCCGCCCTTGTGGCTCTGATGGATCTAGATTTTTTGAGGTGCAGCATATTCATCAAATCTGGGTTTGACATGGCCTTGTATGTTAGGCAAAGGTCACCTCTGAGCAAGCGGTGGCGACTGAATAGAGCTGGAGTTCTTTCAGTCGGGCAGCATAGGACAGATCTTTGAGACCCTTTATCCTTTTGGTGAGGAACTTTTGTGGCCTCTCCAGCTGCTGCGTGTCGGGTCAGATACATTCCGAATGGGGCATTGTACTCAATCATTGTTCTGATGAGTGATGAGTAGAGGGAGACAATGACCTCCCTTGATCTAGATGAGAATCCCTTCATGATAAGGTGGGCAATGTAGAAGGTCTTCCTAACTACTTTAGCTACATGGGTGTCGAATGACAGACTACTATCAACCTGGGTCCCCAGGTCCCTGATAACTTCTTCTGTGCTCAGTGGATTGCCACCTATTTGGTAGCTAGGGGAAACCTTGTTTTTCCCGAAGGGTATGACTATGCATTTTTTGGCATTTAACTTTAGGCCATGGCTCTGGCACCAGTTATCCGTTTCTGTGAGACCCTTCTGAAGGATATCTGTGTCAGATGTGTTTTCTACTATGGCGCCCAGTTTGCAGTCATCTGCAAACTTTGTCAGCCATAACCCTCCTGTGTTTGCTTGTACTGAGAAGTAGATGCCAAACAAGAGTGGGCCCAGGACTGAGCCCTGTGGGACACCACTTGTGACAGGCTTTGAGTCTGACATGGCGCCAGCAACTCTGACCCTGTGAGTTCTGTCACTCAGCCAGTTTGCAACCCATCTTGTGATGTATGGGTTAATATTTAAGCTGATGAGTTTTTCAATGATACCCGAGTGGGGTATTGTATCGAAGGCCTTCGCCAGATCGAGGTAGGCTGTATGGACTGCCTTTCCCTCATCAATGGCTTTGGTGACTGTTTCAAAAAAGTCAACCAAGTTTAAAAGGCATGATCTGCCTTTGACAAAGCCAAACTGGGTTTGATCCAAAGTCTGCAAATTCCCTATGTCTTTATTTATGAGGTCCATTGTGATCCTCTCCATGGCTTTGCAGATAAGGCTTGTCAAGCTAATGGGCCGGTAATTTCCAGGGTTGGTGGAGGCACCGCCTTTGTGAAGTGGGACCACAGTTGCAGTGCACCACTCCCTGGGTACGTATCCAGAGGTAAGACTTTGATTAAACAGCTGTCCTAGCTGCGGGTTTAATTCCTCATTGAGTTTGTGGAGCACACAGCCGGGGACACCATCAGGTCCCATGGATGCTGTGTTTTTTGCTTTGGAGAGAGCAGTTCTCACTTGGGCGTTGGAGATGTTTGGGGGGCTGCAATCGTTTGGTATAGATATCTCTCCTTTTGGGGGAGGGAGAAGTTTGCACTGAACCTGTCAGCCAGTATGTTGGCAATGTCCGTAGGATCAGTAATCTTCACATCATTTTGAACTAGTTCTGAGCATATCTGGGAGTTTCCTCCCAGGTTTCTAACATAGCTAAAGAAGGCCTTATGATTGTCTTTTGAGTCTTTAGCTATTTTTCTCTCAAATCTGCTTTGGATGATTTTATGAGAGCTCTTAGTTTTTTACTTATAGTGATCAAGGGTGTTTTACCTTTTAAGGATTTTGCTCTATCATGTAGTAGCTTCCTCCTTTTGTTGTAGAGTTTGTTTATGGCTGGGGTCCACCAGACTGGACGCTTGCCTTTGGTACAAAGAGTCTTTGTTTTGCTTGGGATTGCCTTATCCATGCAGTCCTGCAGGTGCTGGTAGAAGGCATTTGTAAGTGATTCAGCGGCTTGTGTACTGTTTTCCGACCGCCTGGGGCCCTTAAAGGAGACCACACTAGTGCTTAGAAGTCTGAAGTCTGGTTTCGCGGAGTTCTTTACTGTGGTCTTTTTATTTCAGGTGGGGTGGGATGAGGACCTCCAGCGAGATTAGTTTGTGATCTGATCTCACCAGTGAGGGTATACTTCCGGTGTTGAACATTGTGCTCCCATGTTCGTGATGATGAGGTCAAGTATGTTATCTCCTCTTGTGGGGATGGTAACTAGTTGTTCCATGGCATTTGAGTTTATGAATTCCAGGAACTTTTGGGCTAGGGTGTTTGGGCTTGAGTAGTGTTCCCAGTCTATATTAGGGTAATTGAAGTCACCTAGTATGATGGTGTTTGGTGATACATTTATCCCCTCTAGTGTTTTCAGGAAGGCCATGTGAGGTTCCTGAGTTTGTGAGGGTGGCCTGTAACATGCAACAATTTGCAGAGCAGTCTTGCCTATGGTTAATTGCACCTGGATGGTCTCCGATGCATCGTGCGTTGCCACCAGTCTTGAGGTGTGGGTGTCCTTGATGAATATGGATACCCCCTCCTTTCTTGGTATTGTCCGGATTTTGGGGCCGGAACGCATGATATGAGGTAAAACCTGATAGTGCTGGGGTGCTCTCAGGAGCCTTGAACCAGGTTTCTGTCACAGCACAGACATCGATGTTCTCCATACTGAGAAGGGCCTCGAGTGCATTTTGAGATTCAGACTTCTGGCATTGAGCAGCATTACCCTTAGTTTTTTTTCCTTTTTTGTGTTCTAGGGTGGTAGGTTTAGAATTTGAGCCTTGCCTAAAAAAGGCACTATGGGGGTGGCAAGAGCCTTTGCCAATATCCGGAATCCCAGGAGTGACAGGTGCAAGCCATCCCTTGCGAAGCAGCATGGCTTGTCCAGCATGTCATCCCAGGCAGACAAACACTGGATCCCCTTTGAATGACACCATTGTTTAAGCCAATTGTTAAAGCTGATCATCTTATCTCTGTATTGTGGCATCATTCTTGGTGAAGGTAGGATACTGCTCAAGGTCAGGGTCATACCTGCCTGGGCTACATAATCAGAGAGCTCCTCAATGTCTCTTTTCATGTAGTCCAAGGAGGTACGTCTCAGGTCGTTTACACCAGCGTGGACAATGACTGAGTCATATTTGTATCTGCTGTTGAGAGACCTGAGTGCTTGCGTTATGTGGCGGATTCTAGCGCCCGACAGGCAGCTTACTGTGACCTTCTCCTTACTCAGTCTGGTGAGCGGGACGTCAGTGTGTCTGACTATGGCGTCACCAATGACTAGTGTGTCTGGCATTTTGTTTGGCCTTAAGGGCTGTGACTGTTTGACACTCTGACTGTGAGGTCTATGTGTTGCAGGTGATGTGTTCTGAGGTGGTGGTTGTTTGGGTGTCTGCTTTGGTGGCCTCTGCTGTTTTGGTAGATTTTTGATCAGAGCCTCCGAGTATGTCTTTGTGTGTTTATGTGTATGATTTGAGGTTGTGATGGTACTATGTGAGACTGGGTCTATAGTGTGTGTGGTAACCTTCTCCTCCTGACTGGTCTTGCCAGTCCTATGTTGAGAGAGCTCAGCCTCCAGTTTGGCCGTATAGTTGCATCTCTCACATGTATTTGTGTTTTGTGGGAGGAGGAGAGGGTTGTCTGTGTACATGAGGCAATTGTAACATTGCCTCAATATTCCCAGGTTCACCAGCTGAGCAGGAGAGGACACTAGCAACTGATTCCTCGACATGCTAGAAGGAATAGACAAAAAAACTTTAAAGAAGATTCCGGGGGACGTGGGTGACCGAGAAATGGGGGTTTGCCTTTTTGGGGTACTATCTATGACAAGAGCGCCGTATCAAGGTAATAAGTACTGTAGGAGCAAGTGCTAGGTTTAACAGATAGAGAATAGTCTACTTGGAGTCAAGTAGAGATGATCTTTTTAGTTATAGGATACGCTGATTAGATCAGTAGTATAGTTCGAGGAAGGTAGTTTTAAGGGAAAATTTGAAGAGTGTAATTTAGGTAGCCCTAATAGTTTAAATCTGCTTAGCCAGCGCTGCCCTAGTGTGCAACGGTAGCAGCTCCGCGCTAAATCGCGCTAAATCACGCTAAATCGCGCAAACGCGCGTTTAGCGTTTTTTATATCAGGGGGCTGAAAGAAGCTAGGAACTGGCCCAAAACGACCAATAAACTACAAGTTGCTGGCTGAAACCTCACAAAACTGGACCAACAGGCAGCTCAATGCTTCCCACTCCCACTGGTAAGCAAGGGAACTTCCTCTCTTCCAAATTAGGTAAAGAATCAGTAACAGGAACTGCAAACAAAGCCCAGGGATCAGCAAGCTCTGAAACTGGACTATTCTAGCTTAGTAAGGCGGGAAAACAAGAGATATATTTTTTTTTTTACTTTGTGTACAACTGCTTTGTGTGTGTACAACTGCTTTGTGTTTTTTTTTTTTACTTTGTGTACAACTGCTTTGTGTGTGTACAACTGCTTTGTGTGTGAACACAACAGGATTATACTTTGTGTACAACTGCTTTGTGTGTGAACACAACAGGATTATACTGTGCCTGCAGTGTTTGCATGGGATACTTTGCATACAGTTGTCAACATCCTTTCACACTGACCTAACACTGTAGTACTGTATAGTGTACTGGTAGTACTTTGACTGTGGTGGACAGTATCCTGGGCTTTAGTGCTATCACTGCTTTACATTTCGATAGTGGGCACTACAGCCTGGTTAGGGGCCAGTTGTGTACATCTGACCATGTTGCATTCTGTTCAGATATGAACTACTTAAACCAGGCTTGTCCAACATTGGTAGTGTATTCCACAACATAGGTGTACATTTGCAAACACTAGCGATGTGCCCTAGTCCATGTCTAATGCTAGTTGGAGAGTGTGTCTGTCCTTCAACACACATTGTAAGTGGAGTTTGCCATGACATATGTCATGGTTAGTATACTGTGCCTCTGTCTACCTGTGACATGACAGTGATACCCAGGATAAAGCTACCATCTCCCATCCACTCATCAAGATTCCTATTGAGGAAGATTGATAAGTGACTCTATGGGTAGCCTGTACTGGGGTTCACTCATGGGTGGGGTGGCTTCTGTGTTATGGATCACGCAGTACAGCTTGTCCTATGTAAGTCAGTGCTGGGGTTCAGGTCTCTCATGTGCATAGCTCACTGCCATTCAGATTGTACAAGGTGCAGCATGTTTATTGATACCAGCAACACAGGCAACACATGGCATCTGTGCAAGCTCTTTGATACTCCTGGTGAGGTACTGTTGGGGACTTTACGGTTGATGGAGGTGTCTGCTGAGGTACATCCCACAGGGGCTATTGTAGTCAATTGTACCGCTGATGAAGGATGACTGCAGAGCCACAATGACCTCCCTTATCTAGATCTGACAACCTTCATGATTAGGTGGGTATATGGTATGTTTCTGTAAACACTACAGCACATGTTTGTCCAATGCAGGATATCTATCACCTTGTGTCCCCAGGTCTCTCATTACATGTTAACTACATAATGGGTTAACACCTATGTGGTAATTGGTGGGCACTTACTGTATATCCACAGGGGTTGACTATACACGTTTCTGCAATTAGCTTGCTGACATGGCTATGGCACCAGTTGTCTGTTTCTATGTGGCCCTTTTGTGGGATGCTTGTGTCAGCTGGTGGATCATATGTGGTGAGCAGTTTGTAGTCCTCTGCAAACATGTTCGGACACAGTCCTTCCATGTTTGCCTGTACCTATGGGACATATATACCAGACGAAGGAGATCCCAGGACAAAGCCTTGTGGGATGTCAGTTATATCTGGTTTGTAGTCAGACATGGCTGCAGCATGTCTGACCATGTCTGTTCTGTCCTTGGTCTGGTTTGCAACCCCTCTACTGACATGTGGGTTTATATTTAAGCTGGTGAGCTTATCTATAATGAACATGTAGGGTATTGTATAGAAGCCTTTGCAAGGTCCAGCTACGCTGTGTGGACCACATTGCCCTCATCAATGACCTTAATGACTGTTTCAATTGAGTCAAACATGTTTAGGGGCAGGATCTGCACTTGAGAAAGCCACACTGGGTAGGGTCCGGTGTCAGTAGGTCCCCAATATCTTTATGTCTGTGGTACATGCTGATCCTTTCCATAGCTGTGCAGACCGAGCTTCTCAGGATTCTGGGGTAGTAGTTTTCAGTATCCATTCAGGCAACACCTTTGTTGAGAAGGACCACTGTTGTTGTACACTGCTCTTTGGGTACATATTCTGTGGTAAGGCTGACATTGAGCGGTAGTGTGGTTTGGCATTCCATTCATCTTGGAGTCCATGTTGCACTAAGCCTAGGACACCATCTCATACCATTGCTGCTGTGTGTTTTGCTTTGTAGTTGTTGGCTGTTACCTCAGCATCTGCAATGTCAGGGGGCCAGCAGTCTGCTGGGATAGATATTCTGCATTCGGGGGGGGGGATGAGGGGGGGTTTGCACTGCAACTGTCAGGATGTATGTTGGCAATATGTGTGTGTGTTTGTGATATTTGTGTGATTCAGGACATATCTGTGAATTCCCAAAATGGTTCCTACCATCAGTTGTGAAAGCCTTGGGATTATCCTTAGTGTCCTGTACAATTGTATCTTCATAGGTTCATGGGTTCATACTAGGCTATCCACCCTAGGGCATTTGTTAGCCTAGCCAGAGTGTGTGTGGCTTTTGCCACCCCTTGCTATGTGAATATTATGGCCATTTATGATTTGCTTTGCTGTGACTCTGTCTGGACATGACACAGTGAAGAACCCCAGTGTAACTCTACAATCATCTATCCACTTGGCAAGATTCCTGTTGAAGAGTGTCAGTGAGGGGCTCTGCCTAACATGGAGTGGGATTCTGGTCCAGGGTGTGGGGAGCCTCTGGATTATGTATCTGTCCCACCAGCACATCCTATTTCATTATTTGTTGAGGTTGACATCTCTCACTCTCACAGCTCCGATGGATTTGGGTTTTCTGGGGTGGAGCATGTCCATTACTCCTGTGTTGGGCATGGCCTTCTACAACAGGCATGCAATGCCTCTGTGTAGGCAGTATGTGACTGCATTCAGCTGGGGTGTCTACAGCCAGGCAGCATATGACATATATTTGCGACCCTTTATCCTCTTGGTGAGGTACCTTTGAGGTCTTTCTAACTGCTGCAGGTGTCAGGTAAGGTACATCCCATATGAGGCATTGTACTAGATTATGGGTGTGATTAGAGAACAGTATAGGGGCACAATGACCTCTGTTGACGTAGATGTGAATCCTTTCCTGATACGGTGTCAAATGTAGACAGCCTTCCTAGCCACATTGGCAATGTGGGTGTCACATAACAGGTTACTGTCCACTTGTGTCCCTAGGTCCCTGGTTACTCCTTCCATACATAATGGTTTACCACCTATGTGGTAATTTGTGGTACCTTGTTTGGTATTTGGTGGGACATTCATACTGTCCAGTGTCTTCAGGACGGCTGGGTGGGGTTCCTGTGTGTGAGAGTGTGGTCTGTAGCATGCTACAGACTGTACAGCAGTCTTGCCTACAGTTAGTTGCACATGGGTGGGCTCCAATGCCTTGTGCATTGTCAGTTACCTGGACGTATGGGTGTCTGTGCTGACTATGGATACTCACCCTCCTTTTATGTTTTGTTCCAGGTTTTGGGGCCATGACACATGATATGTGGTATAACCTGGTAGTGCTGGTGTGCTGTCAGGAGGCTTGCAGCAGGTTTCTGTCACTGCACAGACATCGATGTTCTCCATACTGGGGATGGCCTTGGGAGCATGCATATTGGGGTTTACACATCTGGCATTGGTCAGCATTTCCCTTATGTTTCTTCCCACTTATGTTTTCTAGGGTGGTGGGTCTGGGTCAGTCTTTTCAGCCTTGCCTACAAAAGGCTCTATGGAGGTGGCAAAGGCCTTAGCCAATATTCAGACGCCCAGGGGTAACAGGTGCAAGCCATCCCAAGAACAGCTGCGTGGCTTGTCAAGCATGACATCCCAAGCAGACAGACATTGGATCCCCTTGGAATGACACCAGTAAGTGTGCCACTTGATATGACTGATCATTCCGTGTTTGTACTGTGGCATTATTCTTGGTAAGAGTAGGATGCTGCAAACGGTGAGTGTCATACCGGCCTGGACTACATAATCAGAGAGCTCATCTATGTCTCTTTTCATGTAGTCTAGGGAGGTACATCTCAGGTCATTCACACCAGCATGGACTATGACTGCATCATATTTCTACTTGCTTTGGAGTGACCTGCATACTTCTGTTATGTGGCATATTGTGGCAGCCTACAGGCAGCTTACTGTACCCTTTCCCTTGTTCAGTCTGGTGTGCGGGACAGCAGTGTGTCTGACTATGGAGTCACCTATTACAACTGTATCAGGCATATTGTTTCTCTTTCTGGCCTGTGACTGTTTGGCACACCAGCTTTGTGTACTATGTGTTGCATGTGCTATGTTTGGAGGTTGTTTGATTGGGTGTCTGCTTTAGAGGCCTCTGTTGGTGTGCTGTGTTTGTAATTTGTGCCTCCGGGAATGTTTTTCTGTGTTTATGTGTTTGGTTTGCAGTTGTGATAGTCTATGTGGGACTGTGTTTGTGGTGTGTGTGGTTACCTTCTCCTCCTGACTAGTTTTGGGAGTACTGAGTTGAGGGAGCTCAGCCTCCAGTTTCGATAGATGGTTGCATCTCACACATATATTTGTATTTCTTGGGTGGAGTTGGGGGTTTTCTGTGTACTTGGGGCAGGTGTAACATTGCCTCAGGATTCACAGATTCAACTTGTTGTGGCTGGCCTTAGTGGATTGTATGTGTGGACAGATTTTATTGCCATACTACTGATCAGTGATTACTTCATTGTTTATGTTTGCTCTATCATGTAGTAGCTTCCTCATTCTCTTGCATGGTTTGGTTATGGCTGGTGTCCACCATGCCAGATTCCTGCGTGTATGGCATTGCGTCTTGTTTTAAATTAGGATTGCATAATCCAAGCATTCCTGGCAGTGTTCGTAGAATGGCTGTATTACAGGTTCTGAGGTGTGGCCCATATTTTGCACCTGCACAGGACCTTTAATGGATTCCACATCAGTTTGGAGGAGTGCAAATATTGCTTAACACATGTTTTCCACTGTGGTTTTCTGGCCAGGGACTGTGGTCAGGATTTGTATATCCAGTGTGATTACTCTATGGTCTGGTTTTACCAGTGAGCAATACACTTCTCATCTTGCCATCCAGTACCCATGTTGCTGATTATCACATCCAGTATGCTTACCCCTCTTGTGGGAGTGGTACGTTGTTCCTGGGCCTTTTGGTTTATGGATTCTATGAACTTTTGTCCTACACTGTTGGAGCTAGTATAATGCTGCCAGTCTATGTCTGGGTATTTTCAGTCACCCAATATAATGTGGTTTGGAGGACTTGATATATTCATGTATTCCAGCATAGGCCAGGTGCAGTACCTGGTGTTGGGACAGTAGTCTTTAGCAGGCTATAAACTGGGGGGCAGTTTTAGCCACTGTTACTTGACCATGGCTAGTCCATGCTGCTTTTTGTTGTGGTACCAACATGGGGGTGTGGTTATCCTTGACAATTCTTGCTAGTCACCCTCCTTTTGTAGCTTGTTCCAAGTTTTGAGGGTGTACAGCACAGTATGAGGTATAACCTGGTAGTGTTAGGGTGCTGTTGTGAGCCTTGGCTCAGTTTTCTGTTACAGCGCAGATATCAACATTCTCCATACTGGGTGAGTTTAGACTGCATGCATTTTGCTGTTTCGACTTATCCCTTATCTTATTCTTATCCCTTCTGATACCTATGGAGATAGGTTTGTGTTTTGAGCCTTACCTATTCAGGGCACACTGTGGGTAACAACAGCCTTTGCCACTATCCATACGGCCTGCACTGATAGGTGCACACCAGTCCTAGCAGGTGGTGCATCATGTCATGCTCAGCATGTCATCCCAGACTGGCACACATTGGATCCCCTTTGACTAACTGCGATACTTCAGTCAATTATTGCACTTGATCATCTCATTGTCATGTTGTGCATGATGCTTGGTGAGGGTAGGATGTTAGTCAGGGTCCTCAGGTGTGCATATAGTACATGGTGTTACATTACTTAACACATAGCATTCATGCCTCAGGTGGTGCTGCAGGGCTGCCTCTGTCGGATGCACATATTACACTTCCCTGTACATGTTTGAGAGCAGGTTGTGTCATGTTAGGCATCCCTGTTACTATATGAGTGAGTCAGAGAGGGGTATCATTCCCAGGGTTCCTACTGAGCCAGTGTATGTGCTATGCGTTGCCTCTTTGCCAATGCCAGGGCATACTGGGCACACCTCCTTCTGCCTACTGGGGCAGGCTCAGGTTGTTCCTCCTCCGAGTTACGCTCTGCCTGTGATGTCCTTGGCAATGGTGGGGGGCTGTTTGGCCCGGCCCTATGCTTGTCCTGCTGCAGCTGTTTTCGCAAGATCATATTATGTAGCATAGCACATACCATGACAATTTGGGTACATGTAGTTGGTGTGTACTGCAAGGCTCCACCAGATGTGTCCACACACCGGAACCGTGACTTGAGCAGCCCAAACACACGCTCTATTACATTACGTGTTTGTGCGTGTGCCTCATTATGGCGTTCCTGTTCAGGTGTGTGTGCGTTTCTGATGGGTGTCATCAGCCACGGCTCCAGTGCATAACCTGCATCCCACACTAGGTGTCCGTGCGGGATGTCCCCATTGGCAAATGTCTGGTACAGCTGCGTCAAATGCCAGATGTGGGAATCATGGTAGCTCCCAGGACAGCCAGCACACACATTCATTATTATGCCCTGGGCATCACACATGACCTGGCAGTTGATGGAGGGGAAGCCCTTGCGGTTGATGTATGCCCTACCCTGCTCACCGGCTGGTGCTTTGATGCGTATGTGCGTGCAGTCTATTGTACCCACTACCTCAGGGTATTCCGCTATTTGCTGGAAGAGACGCATATTGCTGGCCAATACCTCAGGGCATTGGGGAAATATACATGATCACCGACATGTGCTGACATGGCATCCAGGGACTGGTGCAGTACCCTGGAGGCTGATGCCTGTGATATCCCCATCATATCACCAGTTGGTCTCTGGAAGGTGGCACAGTGGTGCAGTGGTTAACATTGTCGCCTCACAGCAAGAGGTTCTCCAGTTCGATTCTCGGCTGGGGTGCCTTCTGTGTGGAGTTTGCATGTTCTCCCTGTGTTCGCGTGGGTTTCCTCCGGGTACTCCGGTTTCCTCCCACATTCCAAAGACATGCATCTGGAGCATTTCTCCCTGGGCCTCCGCTGAAAACAGGCTCTGTGGAACCTAGTCGGACATTCCCGGTCAACAAATGTTAAATAAAAAAATAAATAAAAGGTACCTGTTGCTAGTATTCTTAGGCCAACACATACCTTGGTTTCCACTGGGATGGGTTCCCCTCTGTTGGCTTTGTGTGTGAGGCGTGGCCTGCACAGCTCCACTATTTGCTGCAGGAGGTCTCTGTCCACTCTATAGCGCTCTACTATCTCCAGCTCATGTAACCCGTGGTAGGTGACCCTGGGCCTGTACACTCTTCTCCATCTCCTCACTGTGGGTTGTCTGGCACCATCTGCATTGTCACCACCCTCAGCAAGTCGCCTATGTCTCATTATGACAGCTATGGCAACCCCTAACATTTCTGCTCTGAGTTCAGCTTTTTCAGTTTTCACTTCTGATAACTTAACTCCTGTCTTGCAGCGTCTCTTGGGAGAAACATCCTGCACTGCTGTTTGCAGAGTTTTAAGTGCTGGGCTGGGCTACTATTCTGCCTCTGTAATTGCCTGCATCTAATTGTTTTCACCTGCTAGCTCCAGCAGTATTCCCTGCTAACTTCCTACAAAATCTGTTGCTTCCTTTTTCCTTTCTGTTTCCTCAGGGTGGAGCCGTGTGTAAACCAGCAGAAACACGCTCACAGTGGCTTACACGCGCGCACACATACTTACACGGTTCAGAATCTGCTTATTCAGATTAAAACGCGTGCACGCCCGCGCAAACAATGTTAAACATCTCCCAACACGCTCCCACATGCTCAGTCTGCCTTACACACGCGCACACTGCCTTACTCGCGCTTCATGGCGCGCACACGTGCGCATACACATCCAGCAAGAAACTTTGGTGTAGGCAACAGTGTACACCTTCCATTTCTTGACTTTCTCATGCTTAGTTAGTGGCACACCTCTTTCCATGATATCTGTCTGACATCTGTCATGTAACTCTGACCTCCAATGAACTGCATTTCTTTCTACCATTCCCCCCTGTGATATCACCTATCTCCTACTCTGTTCCTCCCCCTTCTGTAACTCTTACACTACTCAGACTGTGCTCATTTGCTATGTGACAGTGGAATTCAGTATCCTTACACTCATTTGCATCAGATTGCCTACTAATGCTTAGTTACATGTCTTAGACTCAGCTTCCCCCCTTAGCAACCACTACACGGTGGCCATGTTGGTTTTGGTCTGCTGGTCCCTGCATTGACATTCCATGTATTGCATAAAACCCACATTTGTGGGTTTAAAACCTTCGTTTTTATGTTCTATACAGCGCAGCCCATTTGCGCGGGGCTGCGCTGGGTTTAAACATCGGCAATCGCCAAAAAAAAAATTATATTTTTAATATATTTGCATCAGGTTACCTTGCCAATGGCCACATATTTGGCCATTGGCATGCTGCCTGACACATATGCACCCTTTATTTGGAGCTGACATGGCTCCATTGCAGTTTTTGCAGAAACGTACTCAGTTGTCAACTGAGTACATTTCTGCAGCTAAAACGGCTCTTACACGGGCTGTTCTGGGCTTCCTGGATCGCTAATCATCCTCATTTGCATGCTATTCGGCTGCAAGTGAGGTGATTAGCTTATCCACGCCCACTCCGTGTAAGAGCCGTTTTAGCTTGGCTCTTACACGGACTTTGGGCTGTTCCTGGATCGCGAAGGCTGCATGGAGTCTTACACTACTCTTATACTCCGTGAATCTGGCCCATGGTCATGAACAAATACAACAATGTGTTTCCTTCTATTATCACCCTCCAAGTACAATCATTACTACAGTATATATTACTACAGTATATATTACTACAGTCTGTTGAAGTGGAAGATGCTTCCCTCCCAAACTTACTTTTCTGCTTCAATACTCCAGTTCTCATAGCAAAACCAAAGTCATGTGCACTGACTAGCACATTGCTAACATAATAAAAGCATAAATAGATGCACAGGAAGAAAAAAAGCTATTACTGTTATCCCCACATAATGGGAAATTGATATAATTTAGATGATACATTGTTATTGTAGATTAGCACGTCATTTTTTCTTTGTGAAATCAAAGATGAGTCTAAGTGATGCCACTCATAAATGATGCCACTAGACAGTAGCTCTCAAGTATTAAAATCTGCATCTGGGAAAAAGAATGCTAATCCGTTGAATAAAACTTATTAAGGCAGAGTACTGGCGTGTTATTTCTCCTTATTAAGACAGAGTACTGGTGTGTTATTTCTCCTTATTAAGACAGAGTACTGGCATGCTATTTCACCTTATTAAGACAGAGTACTGTCACGTTATTTCTCCTTATTAAGACAGAGTACTGGCACATTATTTCTCCTTATTACGACAGAGTACTGAAACATTATTTCTCCTTATTAAGACAGAGCACTGGCACATTATTTCTCCTTATTAAGACAGAGTACTGAAATGTTATTTCTCCTTATTAAGACAGAGTACCGGCATATTATTTCTCCTTATTAAGACAGAGTACTGGCATGTTATTTCTCCTTATTACAGAGTACTGGCATGCTATTTCTCCTTATTTAGACAGAGTACTGTCATGTTATTTTTCCTTATTAAGACAGAGTACTGAAATGTTATTTCTCCTTATTAAGACAAGAGTACTGAAACATTATTTCTACTTATTAAGACAGAGTACTAAATGTTATTTCTCTTTATTAAGACAGAGTACTGGCACAGTATTTCTCCTTATTAAGACAGAGTACTGGCATGTTATTTTTCCTTTTTACAGAGTACTGGGATGTGATTTCTCCTTATTATAGAGTACTGGCATGTTATTTCTCCTTATTACAGAGTACTGGCATGCTATTTTTCCTTATTACCGAGTACTGGCATGTTATTTCTCCTTATTACAGAGTACTGGCACATTATTTCTCCTTATTAAGACAGTGTACTGGCAAGTTATTTCTCCTTATTACAGTGTACTGGCATATTATTTCTCCTTATTACAGAGTACTGGCACATTATTTCTCCTTATTAAGACAGAGTACTGGCATATTTCCCCTTATTACAGAGTACTGGCATGTTATTTCTTCTGGAGGAGAACTGGCTTTACTAAAGCATCCTGTAGGTAATGGTCAGGTGCAGTACAGGTCCTGAGGCTGTAAAGTTACCCTGTTCATCTTAGATTCAGAATAGATGGACAGCAAGTTAAAACTAATGGCAAAAGAAATATTACTAGTTTAATCATTTCTGCAGCCCAGCAGGTTCAGTTGATATTTAGAATGCCTTCAGATGACAATACTCTCCAAAGATGAAGTTATTATCATGTCAGGATTAGTAGAGATAAGGTAGAGGTGTGTGGAGACAGAGGGTGGATGGTTCCGTCTGAAGTAATATTCTCTATCTCAAATGTTTAAGCCTGATCCAACCAAGAGTCAAGAGAATTTTGGCAAGTGTTAGGACTTCCTGAATATCAGTCAAATTGTTGAGCACTGAAACACGTTTTTGTTAATGACTTACAGAGATAAGGTATCTGAACTTTCTGATTTGCAAATTTTGTTAGATAACAAATTTAGCATTTGGTAGTCACAAATGTATGTTATCCAAACTGTGCATGCTTGTTTTATTCATTTATTCAGACTTTACAACATAATTAAAATGGGTTAGAGAGTACAAGCTATCAGATCATTACTTATTTGTAAATTTGAATATCATTTTACTAGTTAGTGTTTTATGAATGAGTTTCAAAGCTAAGCTGTTCATATCATTCGGTAGTGTGATTTACTCTTAATGTTTCATATGATACCTATTTTTGGGCCATTTCAGAAAACCTTGCTGCATCACGGTCAGTGAATTTGCTCAGTATGCATCCACACACAGGGCCAAGGAGCACAGTCAGAGATGGTATATATTAATGGGTGTATAATGACATGGTAATGAACAACATAAGTAATGTGAGCATTTCTGTCTATGCTAATGAGGCACAACAAGATGAGAGATTGATTCATAAATGTGTAAGTGCGGTACAACAGGGACGTACCTGCTGCACATTTGAGCTCAGCTGAATGTCCGCATTCAAGCTTAGGGACTTGCTAAGTAATGTTGGTGTGCTTCGTCCTTACATTACCACAATAGTATGGTCCAGCTCAGTTCTGTTATGGTGAACAACTATAATAGCACTTAAAAGCAGGCATATTTGACAGGTGCAGCTGGGCAGGTTCAGAATTTTCTGCTTCAGGAGTTGTTCCATACTGTGATGGTCCTCTTTATTTATTCTCAAGCATGCATCACAAAGGTACACCTGGCTGGGCTTGATGATTTTTCTGATTAGGGCTAAACTCATTCTTGATTGTGAATATGTCAGTTTGCGAGAGGAGAAAACCTGGTAAGCATTGCCTCAATTATACTTAATGCAGTGGACATGCCTGAGGGCCTGCGGTCAGCACTGCTCATAAGCAGTTTACTATGGCCATAAGGGGAGATTTGTAACTTCACATATAGTTGTTTTTAAATAGAGGTGCTGTAATGTCTGATTTCTTACTGACATATACAGGGATACAGGACTGCCATGTTTAACACCTTAAAGGGCTTCTGTGAGCCATAATGCAATACCTATATTATCCTAGCCTGCCATCAGTCCAGTAAGTGAGTTGCTCATTGATGCCCCTTTGTGCACAGTAGGTGGGACACATGAAGCTTGCTTTAGGCACCAGATTTCTGACATTTTTCATTGAGATTCTTCAAGGCAAGACATCATGGCTGGAGAAGGAGAGTGATTAGAGTGCAGAAGTGATGTGAGAAGGAAGACAAACTATTTCTGGACCTCCTCCATAAGGATTACAACCAAAGGGTTCTGCATAAAGGCTATAAATGTCCTCTGTATAAAACTGTGGCCTGGAATAATTTAGCTCAGGCTGCCACCCATGTTGCTGGTATTTGTCACATAAGGAAACAGTGCCATCAACATTATATTAACATGAGGTGCTATAATCCTGACATCCTACCATCCTGGTAGTCCACTCTTTTTTGTGTTAGTGCCACGTGTGGCGGTTATTCAGTCCTGTCTTCACCATTTTCTTCCCTCTGTCTGATGTTTCCCTCACCATTGTGCCCCCCCCTTCATTCTGTTACCACATACCCAGTCAGGTGTGTCTATCTCCCCCTGCTGCCTAACCTAACCTAACCCTATTACTCTTCATCTGTTTGCTATACTCCCATTTCCAGCTTCTGATATGATCAGAAGGTAGATAAACACAAACACTCCTCACATATGCCTATCTAGGGCTTCCAGTTCACTTATTGTTTGTGATCAGACTGTGCACAGCATGTCGCAAACAGCAACATCTACGCACATGTACAACTGACAAAAACTGGCACTAAAGTGCTGGGCTTCCATGTTCCGTATGCACATACGTATTGGCCTCAACTGGCACTGACCACACACAGCTAATCATCATTACACAGCAGTCTCTATATACTACATAGGGTACAACTGTCAGGATTTTTCTGTTTTCCTTGCAAAGAATTACGATACCAAATATGCCTGTGTATGGTAGATCAGGTCCAAAAGATGGTGTTGTCATGGGTCATTGTTGGCTCTCTTATTCTTTTGTTCTGCGATTATGTTACTGCCAACTGCTGTCATTTCCCTAATGCTGTTTTCCTCACTGCTTGTTCAACCTGTAAGTGGGAAGGGTTATGATTCAAGTCAGCTGCAATGATCCTGAATGCCTCATTTTACAATTTTGTGTTTATATTTTTATAATTCAGGCTTAATTGAAATATTGAAGTACTTGCTTAAGAGCTGTATATTTGAACATTCCTTATCAAACTATTTTTTTTCCAAAATTCTAGTTCAAAATGTATAAGTATTAGAAAACTGTATACGTTGCTGATGCTTTTTTAGTTTAAAGATTGCTATAATGTCCGCTTAATCTGTACATATTGCTGCATATGATTCTTGTCTAGAAAATGTTTGTTGTAACATTTTAGCTAGGTATGCATCGGTCCAAGAGATGAAAAACATCAATTATTTCTGCAATTGAAACAATATTTATTATTTAGTGCATAAATAATCTGAAAAGCAAATTCTGTTAGTAAGATAAGGATGGAAGCAGAGGGGAAAGAAGGTTAGAGCAAGAGCAACAATAGTGAAATATTGAATTCTGCGTGTTTACATATTGTTAGGAATATAAAGAATTATGTATAGCATATAGAATATTGTTCTTCAATGCCATTTTTGGTCTTGTAAGTGGAAAACATGCTAATACTGGTCTGGCAGTCTCTGGGGATGTATGGTGTTCATCTACTGCCAATCATTAGCGGACCGGAGTTCCGCTGTGGCGACCCCTAACCGGGAAAAGCCTAAAGACAACAACAACAACATAAAGGGATGCTTAAAGGAAAGGTGTACATAGGTTAAAAATGAAAAGCTATATGAACTGGGCATAAAAGGATACACGCAGTTGTTAAAGCGAGCTTATTAAGGCATGACAGCATATTATAAAACTGGTCAGACAAAATATTTCTGCTAGTACTTTACAAGAGAATGTAAGTTCAGCATAGTATTCAGATGAAACAGAATAGATGCACAGAAAATTGGTAAAATAATTGGAGGAAGGTATATCGAAAGGAAAAGGCTTTTAATGGATGAGGATGTGAATTAAGAGACAAAAGTATAATCATTTATTAAGTAAGATTAATTATAAGGTTCAAGGAAGAGAAAGGTTTGATAAAAGATAATGGCATGAGTCTGGAAAGATAAAAGAAAGTCAGTAAGGAGCAGGTATTGGATAATGAGGGAAGTATATTTTTGAAGGAAAATTATGTATATGTTAAGTGGTGGATTTAGTGATTAAGTTGGGATAAAAATATTACCTGATCAGGAAGAAAAAACAGGGAAGATAATGACTACTGTGGAGGAAGAAGACTCAGTAATAAAATGGTTAAAATAGTGAAAATGAGGTACTTGATATAGTGAGATAATGTATATGGAGTCAGATAAATTGCTAATACGTTTCTTAATGTATTTATTTGACATTTGTTTACTATGAAAGTCTGACTGGGCCAGAAAGTGCCCATTTTCAGCAGAGGCCTGGGGAGAAAAGCTCTGGATAGCGCAGTGGTGCAGCGGTAGCATTGTTGCCTCACAGCAAGAGGTTCTCCAGTTCGATTCTCAGGTGGAGTTCCTTCTGTGTGGAGTCTGCATGCCCTCCCTGCATTTCTGTGGGTTTCCCCTGGGTGCTCTGGTTTCCTCCCATGTTACAAAGACATGTGTCTGGAGGGTTTCTCCCCAGGCCTCCACTGAAAATTAGCTTGGTTCCAAGTTGGACTTTCCTGGTAAACAAATAATAAATAAAAATCATGTTACATTACAAAACAGAATGTATACATATTTAAAATGATAAATTATCATATTACATTACAAAACATAAGTGTGGAAAAAATGTTGTAATGAGAAAAACATAGAATATATATTTCTTAGTAGAGTGCAATGAAAAACAATAGCATGGTGTGAAGAGAATATGTGAGGAAAAATTCAATAGTCATATTATTTGTTACATAGATTAAATGAGACCCAAAACAATTCTAATAAGATATTTAAAGAGATACATGATAAGAGACAGTGAGGTGCAATTGAGTGATGTCTTAGTATGAGAAACAGTGTTCATATTATAGTTATAGAAGGAAGAAGAAAAAAGGATGGCGAGAAGGAGATTATAAGAAGAGTGCAGGGTAGGGTGTCTTCAAGTTGTTTAGGTGAGTCGGGAGGAAAGAGGTAGAGGAAAGGTCTGCAGAGATGAATTAAATAAGGTAAGGTAGTGGGGGTAAAAAACAAAAGAGTGGGGTAGGAGGTTGGAGAGGGTTGTGAGGTGTCACTTAGGTCGAAGGGGTGAGTAAACTATAGTCGGTAAGTTCAGCCAGGACTGGTACAGGAGCGGGCCCAAGATTTTGTAAAGTATTCTTTCAGGGTATATTTTAAGGTGGGCAGGTTAGAAGTAGTTCTCGTGGTTAGAAGTAAGTAGTTCCATTTTTTTCTCCTTGAAATATGTTATGTACCTAGTTCACTAAAAAAAAAAAAAATCGAACTTTGAAATGCGTACTGCAAAAAAATAAAATAGTAGGTATTCCCCAGCTGACTTAAAAATGGAATATCCTTTATTGAAACACACAAACAAGTGGTCCTAGTTGATTACATTTAACTAGGATCACTTGTTTGTGTGTTTCAATAAAGGATATTCCATTTGTAACTCAATTGTGGAGTACCTACTATTTTATTATTTTGTAGTATGTATTTTAAAGTTCGATTTTTATTAGTGAACTAGGTGCATAACATATTTCAAGGAGTGAACTTCACACCTTCCACACTATGAAGTTTCTGCTTGGTTTGTTTTTGACCCAGCATAGGTATCATACTGGGTTTTCTGAGAGTTTGAGGGATACCGCAGATTTTTCTTTTTGGAGTTGCACTTTTTTCCTACTGAGTACGACTGAAGGCTTTGTCTGGGGGGGGGGGTATTCAGTTTATTTATGGTGAGAAGTTGTTTGCCTTCCAATTTAAGATTTCTTTTTGAAAACATATGTTGATTAAAGGTGTAAGAGCTGAGCAGGCTAATGGTTTGTGTATGATTTTATGTTTTGTTATAAGTTGAATATAGGAAAGGTGGAGGGGGAGTTCCAGCCAGCTAAGGGTATGCAGAGCTTTACAGTGATGGGTAAAGGAGGATAAATTTGTAGCAAACTTGGCAATTTTGTTGTAGCTGCTTTCAGGTCTGTTTTTCATGGAGATTGTAAATTACTTAGAATTGGTGCTCCATAGACTAGGGAGGACAGAAGGTAGGTTTTGGCTTAAGTAATTTTTAATGGGTATGCTTCATGCTTACTGATGCTAGAATAGAGGAATAATTGTATGTTAGCTTGGTTAGATTTATCTGGATGAAAGGAAGGACGAAAAGCTGAGAAATCAGAAACCTCTTAACTAATACAGTCTGAAATATTCATAAAAATGATTGATATAAGGGAGAGTTGGCAGTATAGTTAAAAAAATTGAAAGTCTTCAGTTTTTGGGATTAGGATGGGTAAAGATGTTAGAGAGTTAGGAATGATTCTAAGGAAGTAGTGGATAGTATTACAGGAAAGTGGGAAGCAGATTATTAATATGTGATGTTACAAAGTACTTTAATAATGTCATATTGGGCAAATATTAAGAATATCATAGGCATGTATGTTTGGGTAATGTTACATTAAAATCAATGTAAAATATATAGGTTCATAGGTTCATACTAGGCTATATGCTCTAGGGCATTTCTAAGCCTAGCCAGAGTGTGTTTGGCTTTCGCCACCCATTTTAAATTAATTTTGCTATGCCCTTTTTCGAGGTTAGTATACTGTGCCTCTATCTAACAGTGACACAGAAGTGATACCCGGGGTAAACCTACAATTCCCCATCCACTCATCAAGATTCCTCTTGAAGAGAGTCAATGAGGGACTCTGCCTAACCTGGACTGGAATTTTATTCCAGAGTGAAGGGAGCCTCTGGGTTATGAATCTGTCCCTCCAGCATGTCCTATTTATTTCAGTGCTGAGGTTCAAGTCTCTCGAGCGTGTAGCTCGATGGGATTTGGATTTTCTGAGGTGCAGCATGTCAATTAATTCCGGGTTGGACATGGCTTTATACGTCAGGCACAGATCACCTTTGAGCAGGCGGTATGCCACTGAGTAGAGCTGGAGTTTCTTTAACCGGGCAGCATATGACATCTAAACCAAATGAAAAGCACTATCGTTGCGAGTCCAAAATCATCTTTATTGAAATACAGAAATTAAGCGCTTTCGTCAATTTAACCTGACTTCATCAGAATTTAATTAAAACAAATGAAAAAAACTTCTTATATATAAGTAACTGGTTGATGATTGGCTCAAATTTCTCATTAATAAACAAGCCCAATTAAAATAAAAAAAAAACAAGCATTTTGTATAAAAACAAAAATGAATAAATTTTTTTGTTTTATAAAACACTCAATGCCATAATCAAAGTGCTATATTTAAAAGCAAAAGGAGGAAAACTTGTAAATGTCATAGAAATATATATGTTTTCTCTCTTTCTTTCTTTCTTTCTTAAATACATTCTGCCCTTTCTTTTAAAACAGGTGCCAAGTTTAAATGTTCATTTAAACCAGGGGGGAAGTTTGCTGCAAGTCTAAGTTGCCACATTAATTCCTTTTTTTTGCAGTATGTTTTGCCAATCTCCACCTCTGACTTCCAAATTAACCAAATCAAGAATAGCAAACTTGAACCCTGTATAATTATCACATATAATACTATGTTTGTACAGAGCATTTGTGTCTTTTCTGTTTTTTATGTCGTACAGATGTTCATATATTCTTGTCTTGAAGAACCTTTCAGTCTTCCCAATATAATAAGAACTGCAGGTGTTACACATAGCTATGTAAAGTAACTTGCTAGAAAGGCAGTTTCCTCTTCTTGTGTACACTACACTATTGTTCTGATTTTTCAAACAAATCCTTGTTTCCTGCAAAACATAAGAACAATAGTTGCATTTCCCACAACGTCTAGTGCCGTTGATTGTTTCACTAGAAACAGGACATTTTGGTCTACTTTCCAAAATTCTCTTAAGATTATACCCAATTTTGGTGGTAAATACTGTTTTTTCCCCCAAAACTTGATATGTTTCGTGATCAACTTTAAATATACTCCAATTTCTATATAAAACATTTTTAACTTGTTGGTATAGGGGACTGTATTGTACAATGCAAGTCTGTTCAAAATTGATTTAATTTAATTTTTCTACATTCTTACCAGAATGTTGGTTTTTATTATTGTTGAATCCCTTACCTAATAATGGGGTATATTTTTTTCCATATTCAACATAAACTTCCTTAAGAGTTTTATCCACTATACCCAAAGGATAACCCCTTCCCAGGAACATATTTTTTAAAAATTCAAATTCGGGTAGAAGGTCCTCCACAGAAGAAGTCATTCTAGCTACCCTGATAGCTTGTCCTTTGACAATGCTCCTCTTTTGGAAAAGGGGATGGTGACTGTTAAAATGTAAATAATTATTACAAAAGGTTTTCTTACAATGTATTTTGGATATGAATTTGTCTTTACCTTTGGTAATTAGTGTATCCAAGTAACTAATTTCATGGGGGTCAAAATGTAAATTGAACTTCAAAAATTCGGTAGTACTGTTAAGGTATTGGATGAACAAAGGAATACTGTCTGCTATTCCCTTCCAAAAAATAAAAATATCATCCAAAAACCTACAGTAATAGGATATACTATCATAATATTCACTTCCAAACACGTACTCTCTCTCCCATCCCAATAATACAATGTTTGCATAGGTAGGGGCACAAGCAGCCCCCATTGCCACACCCCTAACCTGTTGAAAGTATTCTCCCTCGAAAAAAATGTAGTTGTTGTCTAAAATAAGCCCCATCATTTCACAAATTAATTTTACCTCATCACAATCAATTTTGGATAAACTGTATAAAGTCTCCTCAAAATAACCTAAACCTTCCTGTTTAGGAATACAGGTGAATAAATCTATTACATTAATAGTAACAAGATAGCCTTCAGCACTCCACAAGTGACTCTTAAGTTGACCAAGAAAATCCCACAAATCCTTGACTAAATGTGGACACATTTCAATGACATGCTTGATTTTCCTGTCCACATATACTGATAAATTATGGGTTTTAGACCCAGTTGCTGCTACAATTGGTCTGAAAGGTGGATGCTCTATGCTCTTGTGTACCTTAGGTATACCAAATATACCAGGGATTTTTGGATGGGTGTTAGATAAAAAGTCATAAACTGCCCCTGTAATTCTCTGATCCATCAAATATTCATATAAAAAACTGTCAATTCTCTGGTATGCTATATGAATTTGATTTCTTGAACAGGGAGAGTAGTTTATACCATTGAACAAAATACCCTGCATAATATTGATATAATCAGTACTATTGAATAAAGCAATACCACTCCCTTTGTCTGGTGCCATTATACGTATGCTTTTATCATTTCTTAAATTCTGTAACAGTTTTCTTTCTATATTGCTAAGGTTGTGAAAGGTTCTTTTTTGTTTACCCCAAATCTTGTATATATCATCCTTTACAACCTTCTCAAATATATTGATGAGTGGGTGTAAAGGGGGGTTAAAAGTACTTCTTTTTTTTACATACTTCTTTTGAAGAATCTATGTCAACTTTCACAGTTTTAGTATGTATAAGTTTCAGGTTTAACTTCCTCATATAAAGTTGAATATCAACTAAAGTATCAGCAAGGTCTGGAATTTTTGTTGGTACAAATTTAAGACCTTTTGAAAAAAGAGAAAAGTATTCTGGCACAATTTCTTTGTCTGTATAATTGTAAATGTTAAAACCATTCAAGGTGTGTTGTATTGGGTTAGTGAAAAAATTTTCATTTAAGGTAGATTCCACTACCACCTTGGGGCATCCCTGTATGTCTGTACCACCTGGTTGTAAGTAGGGAGGTTCGCTTGTTTGTGACTCGCTATTCTTTTGGAGCGTTGAGGTAAAGGAAAATCCTGATAATCAAAGAATGGTTCTTCTTCCCCTTCAATGAAATGTTCCTCATCACCTATTATTTCCAAGTTCATAGGACTGGAAACCTGTTCACTGACTGGCCTAAAAGGAATGGAAAAATCACTATTCCATTGGTTATGAACAAAAATTCTCTCAGTAGGATATACTTTGCCACCTTTGTACTGCTTTACATCTCGGGCCAATTTTTTTGCTTTTTTGTTGAAAACACCATCACATTTTCTGTCCACCCTATTTAATATTTTGTTATATAAACTCTTATGTTGTTCAAACAGTAAATCAGTTAAAATCATCTGGTTTAAATTTTCTACTTCCTTTTGCAACTCAACTTCCATTTTTTCATAAAATGAAACAGTTTCAACAATTAATTCAAGCCCCCATTTGTCAAACATAGTAGTTAATTCACATACATTCTCCTTGTTATAATAAATACCAAAAGGAAACTTGAAAATTCTTAATCCTTGTGGCACAACATTTTTCTTTATACATTCATTTAAATAGCACATTTCTATTTGGCAGAGTTTATATTTGAGAAGTCTCTTCTCAAAAACATAAATCATGTCCTTCAAAGATTTAAAATAAAAAGTTAGATCCTTTCCTTTTGAAGCTCCTGATTCAGTACAAACTGTTCTAGAGAAGGAATAATGTTTGTTTATTATGTCCCCATAAGAGTAGTCAGGCTGTTTGGAAGTGCCATTTTTAACATTCAAGTCACAGTTCTTGGTGGAAACTAATGGCGAGGAAAATGCACAGTTTCCCGTTTTATCCTTGTTTTTTGAACCGTTAGAAACTCTCCCTCCGTCGTTACAACAACACATACTGCTGTATTGGTTTTTGGAATGTTTCATACCTGGTTTAGTAGGTAGATTGCCTTGGCGTCTATTCATTGCTTCCCTCTCTCCATTTTCATTTTCAAGTTCAATAGCGGCTTCTAAGTGAACCGCACAATTAGAACATCCATTGTTCCTGGCCAGACTACCAGTAGAAGTTTTTCCTTCCTTGACAGGAGGATTTTCAGCCGGAGGAACTCGTTTCCGGCCAGCGCAATGTACTTGTGCAACAGCGACTTGTTGCCTACCCTGTTGAAGGTGGAACACAGGAGTTACAGGGCTTGTGATATCTGCATTGCTTACTGTACTTATTTCCTTGTTTCACTTGAAAGAAAGTTACAGTTTGTCGTTTTTGCATTTAAGTTACCTGGCACTTGCTTACTAAAGCAATTATATAAGTCAGCACTAAAAAATTAAAAGCACTACACCCTCACAAACTCCCCTTGAGTACCTTGTTCCCCATTGGCCCTTTTTTTCAATTATAAAGGAATTCCCAATACTATTCTAGCATGTCCAAAGGTCAGTTGTCAATCTCCTCTCCGGTCCAGCTGGTGAATCTGGGAATCTTGAGGCAATGTTACAACTGCCTCATGTACACAGACAACCCTCTTCTCCTCCCAACAAATTCCAACACATGTGAGAGATGCAACCATATAGCCAAACTGGAGGCTAAGCTCTCTCAACTCAGTACTGGCGTAGCCAGTCAGGAGGAGAAGGAAACCACACTCACTACAATTCCAGTCTCACATAGACCTACCACGACAGCAAACCAAACACATAAACACACAAAAACATACTTGGAGGCTCTAAATAAAAATCTGCCTAAGCAGCAGAGACCTCCAAAGCAGACACCCAAGCAACCGCTACCCCAAAACAAAACACGTGCAACACATAGCTCACAAAGCCAGTGTGCCGAACAGTCACAGCCCTTAAGGCTAAACAACACACCTGATACACTTGTAATAGGTGACTCTATCATCAGGCACACTGATGTCCCGCTCACCAGGCTGAACAAGGAGAAGGTCATGGTGAGCTGCCTGTCAGGCGCTAGGATCCGCCACATAACACAAGCACTCAGGTCACTCCAAGGCAAGTACAAATATGACTCGGACATTGTCCATGCTGGTGTGAATGACATGAGACATACTTCCCTGGACTACATGAAAAGAGACATAGAGGAGCTCTATGAGCATGTAGCCCAGGCCGGTATAACCCTGACCTTGAGTAGCATCTTACCCTCACCAAGAATGATGCCACAATATGAAGACAAGATGATCAATTTCAACAATTGGCTTAAGTATTGGTGTCATTCAAAGGGGATCCAATACCTGTCAGCCTGGGATGACATGCTCGACAAGCCACGATGCTTCGCTAGGGACGGCATGCACCTGTCACCCCTGGGCTTTCGGATATTGGCAAAGGCTCTTACTTCCCCCATAGTGCCTTTTTTAGGCAAGGCTCAAAAGACAAACCCACCTCTATAGGTATCACAAGGGATAAGAAACTAAGAGTAATGCTACTCAACGCCAGAAGTCTAAACCTCAAGATGCACCCACTCGAAACTCTCCTTAGCATGGAGAACATCAATATCTTTGCAGTAACAGAAACCTGGTTCAAGGCTCCCGAGAGCACCCCAGCACTACCAGGTTATACCTCATACCATGCTTTTTGGCCCCAAAACTTGGACCGAACCACAAAAGGAGGGGGAGTATCAATATTCGTCAAAGATACCCACACCTCCAGGTTGGTGGCACAGCACGAAGCATCAGAGACTATCCATGTGCAACTAACAGTGGGTAAAACTGCCTTCCAGTTCATAGCCTGCTACAGACCACTCTCCCAAACCCAGGAACCCCACTCGGCCTTCCTGAGAACACTGGAAAATATGAAGGTCTCTCCAAACACCATTATATTGGGCGACTTCAACTACCCAAGCATAGACTGGGAGCATTACTCTAGCTCCAACACCCTAGCCCAAAGGTTCCTAGAATTTATAAACTCAAATGCTATGGAACAACTTGTTACCACTCCCACAAGAGGGGAAAACATACTGGACCTGATCATCACCAACATGGGGACTCTATGCTCCAGACCAGAAGTGTATCCCTCATTGGTAAGATCAGACCATAAACTAATCTCACTGGATATTCACATCCCGACCCCACCCCCTGCCCAGAAAACCATAGTGAAAAACTTCTCTAAAGCAAATTTCGCACTCCTCAAAACTGAGGTGGAATCCTTCAATGCCCCTGAGCCTGTGGAAAATATGGCCCAGACCGCAGAATCCTTTATAAACGATTCTATGAACACCTTCAGGTATGCATGGATCATGCAATCCCAAATTAAACCAAGACCCAATCCACCAAAGGCAGACGTCCTGTTTGGTGGACCCCAGCCATAAACAAACTATACAATAGAAGGAGGAAGCTACTACATGATAGAGCAAAATCCCAAAAAGGGAAGGCATCTCTGATCAGTATTAGCAAAAAACTACGGGCACTCATAAAATCGTCTAAGGCCAGCTTCGAGAGAAAAATTGCACAGGACACTAAGGATAATCACAAGACTTGCTTTAGTTATGTTAGGAACCTGGGTGGGAATTCCCAGATATGCTCAGAATTAGTCCAAAATGACAAAAAATACATCAAACCCACAGACATTGCCAACATCCTAGCTGACAGATTCAGTGCAAACTCCCCCCCCCCCACCAAAAGGGCAAATATCTATCCCAGCAGAGTGCTGCACCCCTGACATCTCACATGCTCAGGTAAGAGCCACCCTCTCCAAAGCAAAAAACACAGCATCAATGGGACCAGACGGTGTCCTGGGCTGCGTCCTACATGAACTCCAAGAAGAGCTAAACCCAAACATAAAACTACTGTTCAATCTCAGCCTTACTACAGGGTATGTACCCAAAGAGTGGCGTACAGCAACAGTGGTCCCTCTCCACAAAGGTGGTGCCTCAACGGATCCTGGAAACTATCGCCCCATAAGCCTGACTAGCTTGGTCTGCAAAGCTATGGAAAGGATCATCATGAACCTCATAAATAAAGATATTGGGGACCTACAGACACTGGATCCTACCCAGTTCGGCTTTGTTAAGGGCAGATCCTGCCTCTTAAACCTGGTCGATTTCTTTGAAACAGTCACCAAGGCCATTGACGAGGGGAAGGTGGTCCACACAGCCTACCTGGACCTCGCAAAAGTCTTTGATACAATACCCCACTCGGGCATTATAGATAAGCTCACCAGCTTAAATATAAACCCCTATGTCACTAGATGGGTTGCAAACTGGCTCAAGGACAGAACCCACATGGTTAGAATTGCTGGAGCCATGTCTGACTCCAAACCAGTTACAAGTGGCATCCCACAAGGCTCAGTCCTGGGACCTCTCTTGTTTGGTATATATTTCTTGGAGGTACAGGCCAACATGCAAGGACTGTGGCTGATCAAGTTCGCAGATGACTGCAAACTGGGCACCATAATCGACTCTCCAGTCGACGCAAGCATCCTCCAAAAGGGCCTCATAGAAACAGACAACTGGTGCCAGAGCCATGGCCTCAAGCTAAACGCCAAAAAGTGTATAGTTATCCCCTTTGGCAAAAACAAAGTGCCCACAAACTACCACATAGGTGGTAATCCATTAAGCACAGAAGAAGTAATTAGGGACCTGGGGACCCAAGTTGATAGCAATCTCTCATTTGACAACCACGTGGCCAAAGTGGTTAGAAAAACATTTTATATAGCCCACCTAATCATGAAGGGATTCACATCTAGATCAGGGGAGGTCATCATGCATCTTTACTCAGCCCTCATCAGGCCCATAATTGAGTACAATGCCCCTTTTGGGATGTACCTTACCAGACACCTGCAGAAACTGGAAAGACCCCAAAAGTACCTCACCAAGAGGATCAAAGGGCTCAAACAGATGCCATATGCTGTTGAACCTGGAACATAGAGGTGCAATAGTGCTTAGGAAAAACAGTTAAACCAAATGAAAAGCACTATCGTTGCGAGTCCAAAATCTTCTTTATTGAAATACAGAAATTAAGCGCTTTCGTCAATTTAACTTGACTTCATCAGAATTTAATTAAAACAAATGAAACTTGTAAAGAGGCATGATGACCTCCACAGAAACGCTGAAAAGCCGCGTTTTAGGTGGAATTAGCGTTTCAGGGAAATAACAAGCAAACAAACAACAAGCATACAAACAAAGCTAGATTCAGCAGGCCTGGATCTAGTCTTTGCTACAGCAAACAAGGTGTACCAATTTCAGTAAGAAACAGTTCAAATATGCAGGCACTATAAGCCTTTAACCAGAAATTCCCAGCTCAGAAGGGCAGAGTCCAGCCTCTCCTCCCACAAGAGTGCAGACCATGAACCTTCTTAATGTAAAATAACTGGCCTGAAGCCCCAGTGCTTAAACCAGAACTAATACACGTTTAGTTTTCTGCTGTGATAGCATTAGTTAATGGATGGATGAGAAAATAAGTAAGAATGGAAAAAAGGTTAAGGCAGAGATGTTCCCACAGTCAGATGTAATTTGATGAATAATATGTAATTAATGAAGGAGGACAAGAGAAGAGGTTAATGGAGGCAAATAAAATACCTGTTTTCTTCAGTTATACTTACGATTTAATGTTGACAGTGAGAGAAGGAATGTTGGTAGATAGTATTCCAAATGTAGTATAAGAAAATAATAAAAATAACAAAAGTGAACACAGCACCTCTGTGTGACCAAAATAAACTAAGCATAAGCGTAACCAAGAGAATACAAAAACAGTCAGATATGTCTGGCAGGAACTTTAATATTAAGCATATTAAGCGAGTATAGACTTCATCATAATAGAACAGTGCAGTCATAAAGCCTTTTTATAGGTTCATAGGTTTATAGGTAAGTACTAGGCTAACTGCATGCCCTTTCAAGACATTTTAAGCCAAACTAATTTCCTTCTGGTGCTTGAATTAACCTATCCCATTTGGTGTTAGAGTGGCCTTATTCATCCCATGGCCAATAGTTATATATTACCCCCTAGTGAAAATAATTGGGATCATACCATAGATAATTTGAGGGGACCCATGCACAGGATAAAGCATTTAGGAACTGCCTCTGTCCATTAGTAAGTGCAGGATGCAGCAAAAGAGTACATTTTCTGTTTGCTATCTAGAAATTCAAGTTGTACATGAATATGGACAGGGATGGCCTTTGTTTTATGCGGACGGGGAGTCTCTTTTTAAATAAATTACACACAAAGCATGTGACAATAACTAAATCAATTAAATTTCCTCATACAATCACATTTCTCCTGTAAAATACAGTTTATAGAAGCATAATTGTTTAACCTTGGCATCTTATTTGCTTATAAAAATAATTGCCAAAATAACTTACTTTTGAGAACTTGATTCTTCCAATGATGCCCTCTCAGAAACTGTTTTTTTTTTTCTTTTTTTGCCAGTCTTCTGTTATGTTATTAGGAGAAGCATGTGGTTTTTAAACTCAATCTTCTTAAATATATTAAATTGCATAATCATAATTTGGATGATATATTTATATTATGGGATGGTAACCTGGGAGACGTACATTTATTTTTTTTTAGTTTTTTAAGACCCCATATTATGCACCTAATGTGCACAAGCACCAATGTTGGAGTTATTTTGTATTTTGGTGTGTGTGTGTGTGTGTGTGTGTGTGTGTGTGTGTGTGTGTGTGTGTGTGTGTGTGTGTGTGTGTGTGTGTGTGTGTGTGTGTGTGTGTGTGTGTGTGTGTGTGTGTGTGTGTGTGTGTGTGTGTGTGTGTGTGTGTGTCTGTCTGTCTGTCTGCGTGTGTTGGAGAAAAACAGAATGGGAATGCAGGAGAGGAGAGGAGATGTAGGTAAAGTTAGAACTAAATTTATCCAAGATTGTCTATGTCTTCTTGGTCTGAGTATGTGACATAATTTACTTTAAGTTCTGCAAAGTACTGGCCATTTCTTCTATGGTTTCTAATATAGCTGAAGAAGGTCTTGTGGCTGTCCTTTGCCTAGGTGGCAGTTTTTACCTTATATCTGGCTTTTTTGGATTTGATGAGGAACCAGAGTTCCCTACTAAGTTTAGCAAGACCTTTTTTTGCATCTTGGGTGTTACATTTATTTTACATGCAATGCATGTCCCTTTCACTGGGATGATTTTTTTTTTATTTTTATTTTATTTTACATTTGTTGACCGGGCTAGTCTAACTGGATATATGTCCATTTTCAGTAGAGGCCCGGGGAGATAAGCTCTGAGGAAACAAACGAAATCACATATACAAAAATGAATGTATACAATGAACATTGCAGGTGCAGTACAGAGAATAATCAAAGAGGTCATTCATTCATAACATAGTGCAAAATATACAGATACAACTAGTACAATACAAGATGTAGTTGCAATACATCATAAAGAAAAGATGGCAGCCGAATTATACAATATATTAGTATACAAGTAGTCGTAAAGAAAAAGTAGGAGCTGAAATTATACAATATATTAGTAAAAATAGTCTCCTTAATGAGATTCTGAAGATGTAAGTAATAGTATAGAAGGACAAGGTAAGTTGTTATTAAGAAAAGGAACTTGATTACTGAGAAGAGGAGGGTAGGATGAACCAAGTAAGAAGAGCTAGTTGATCAGTCAGGTTTAGTACAGGGGCACAACCAGAAAGTCACGCTCTGTTGCTTATCAGGGGTTAGGATCCACCACATTATTCATGCACTCATATCATTGAACCACAACTACCAGTATGACTCAGTCATAGTCCATGTGGGTGTAGATGACCTGAGATGTGCCTCCCTAGACTCTATGAAGAGAGACATCATGGAGCTCTTGGAATATGTGTCCCAGGCTGGTATGAGCCTAGCATTGAGCAACATTTTACCTTCTCCAAGGATGATGCCACAATACAAACAAAAGATGAATGACTTTAATTGGCTTAGTTTCTGGTATCATTTTAAGGAAGTGCAGTATTTGTCAGCATGGAAGGAGATGGTCAACAAACTATACTGCTTTGCCAGGGATGGTCTGCACCTCTCCCCTCTAAGCTTTCGAATATTAGCTAAAACATTGTCTTCCCCCATAATGCCTTTTTTTAGGCAATGCCAAACTGAAAGAACTTATGACATAGCAAATCAAAACCAAGAAAATCTAAAGGTATTTCTGCTCACTGCTAGGTGTTTAAACAAAAACTCCACTCCCTGGAAGTTCTCTTCACCATAGAGAATGCTGACATCTATGCAGTCACTGAGACATAATTTAAAGTCACAGAGAGCACACCGATAATACAAGGTTATAATTCCTTCCACTGTAATGCCTTACACAGACAGGGACTAAAGGTGGAGGTGCCTCGATTTACATCAAAAATAAATATACCTCAAGGTTGTTCAAACAGGACAATGCACTTGAACTACTGCATGTGCACATTATCATAGGCAAAATCCAGTACCACTTCCTTGAAAGCTATAGATCCCCCTGTATTACTCAGGAAACCCATACTATGTACTTAAAGTTATTGGAAACACTCAACATCCAACGCAATGCCATATTCATGGGTGACTTTAATTACCCCACTATTAACTGTAAATCCTATAGGACACCAAACATACAGGCACAGAGATTCCTGGATTTGGTAAACACAAACTCCCTGGACCAGATTGTCAGTAAACCAACCAGGGCTGCAACCATACTGGATCTGATCCTCACTAATATGGGAGAGTGTTGCACACCCCCTAGTGTAATGTCTTCTCTGGTAAGGTCAGACCACAAAATGGTCTCCTTTAAAGTAAAAATAAAATGTGGACCCCCAGCTAACCCTGGAATATTCAGAAACTACTCTAAAGCTAACTTCCTGCTATTAAGTGATTCTTCTTCTGACTTTTTCCTGGTTAGAGATCACCACAGTGGATCACCTATCTGCTCATGATTGGCAGTGGAGTTTTACAGTGTCGAGTTGCCAGTCTAGTGCCCAACCTTCCACGGAAGGCACACACATGCATACACTCATGCCTAGGGCCAATTTAGAGTATCCATTCCACCTACAGCATGTCTTTGGGAGGAAACCGGAGCAAACCCACGTGACCACAGGGAGGATATGCAGACTCTGCACAGAAGGCACCCCAGCCGAGGATCGAACTGGAGAACCTCTTGCTGTGAGGCAGCAACACTAACCGCTGCACCACCGCGGCCGCCTTTTCCTGTTATTAAGTGATAACATGCTTGTATAGTGTTTCTATGAACAGTTCTGCATAGGCAGCAGTGTTCTCAGTGTTTATGGGGGCTTCAAATTTTGCCAGGTTATCTCTTTCCTGCTATTAAGTGATAACCTGGCAAAATTTGAAGCCCCCAATAAACCCTGAGAACACTGCTGCCTATGCAGAACTGTTCACAGAAACAGTATAAAAGCATGCTAATAGCAGTATAGAGGCAGATGTACCCACCGGGAAGAAGTACAGACCTAACTCAAAAAACAAGCCACCTTGATGGAATCACAAAATCAATAGGCTGTATAACAGAAAGAAGAAAATATTGGCAAAAATTAGGAGGTGCAGCACCCAGCAGGCTAAAAGCGCTCTCATCAAAATAAACAAAAAACTCAGACGACAAATAAAGTCTACCACAGCCAGATGTGAAGTAAATTTGGCCTCCCAGGCCAGGGACAACCACAAGGCATTCTTTAGCTATGTCTGTAACCTCAAAGACAATACACAGTTGTGTGGAGAGCTCATTGTAAATGGAACCACCTATACTGAGCCAGAAGATATAGCCAACGCATTAGCTGACAAATTCAGCTACAACTTTACCGTTCTCCCTATCAACCTTCTGTCAGGAAATACCATCAAATATAACTCACCCTAATATCACTAGGGAACAGGTCCTTAATGCTTTCTCTAGCATCAGTGGGCCCAGACAATATCCCAGGAAGCCATTCTAAATACCATGAAACATGACCTATTAGGCCCTCTGGAAATGTTATTTAATTGCAGCCTCCAAACAGGCTTCATACCTCATAAATGGAAAACAACAACAGTCATCTCTCTGCACACTGCCATCTACAGACCCTGGAAACTATAGACCCATAAGTCTCACAAGTGTTATATGCAAAGCCATGGAAAGCATTATCATGGAAATGATTAATAATGATATAGTAAACTCCAGACACTGGACTCAACCCAGTTTGGTTTCATCAAGAGCAACTCATGCCTACTCACTGGTTCACACTGCCTATTTTGACCTGGCCAAGGCATTTGACACAAAATTCCACTCAGGCATTGTTGACAGACTCAGGAGGTTAGATACAAATCTGTATGTCTACCGGTAGATAGCCACCTGATTTTCAGATAGAACCCAGGAAGTTAACATTGGGGAGTCCACCTCTACAAAGATACCAGTAACAAGTTAAAAGTCCCTCAGGGATCAGTCCTTGGGCCACTCCTTTTTGCCATTTACTTCTCTGAAGTCAAGACCAATGTCAACGGTCTCTGGCTGATTAAATTTGCAGATGATCACAAAATAGGAGCTGTCATTGAATCCCACACCGACACAAATGTTTTTCAGGAAGGGCTGACACAGACAAACAACTGGTGTCAGAGCCATGGACTAAAACTAAATGCCAAGTAATGTATAATAGTATCCTCTGGGAAGTCATCCACCCCAGATAAGTTTCATATTGACAACAGACCTCGAAGAGTTGACCCAGAAGTCAGGGAAGTGGGGACACACATAGATAGTAATCTAGCTTTTGACCATCATGTGTCTACAGTAGTGAGGAAATCATTTTATGCTGCACAACTTATAAACAAAGGTATGACATCTAGATCCAAGGAAGTCATTGTTCCACTGTAATTGGCATTCATCAGACCTATTATTGAGTACAATGCCCCCTTTGGTATGTACCTAACCAGGCATATCCAACATATGGAAAGTCTACAGAGGTACCTCACTAAAAGAATACAGGTTGTAAGTAAAATGTCCTGTGCAGACCACCTCAAGGCCCTATCCCCTTATTCTATCTCCTAGAGGCTGTTGAGGGAAGATTTATGTCTGGCATACAGGGCATTGCCATACCCCACTTTGATGGACTTCCAGCATAATAGCAAAACAAACAGCACCAGAGTTACCCATTCTAAATACTTAAACCTTAACTATGATATAAATAGGACCTGCTGGAGAGATAAGTATGTATCCCAGAGACTAGCTCATCTCTGGAACAGGCTCCCCTTCCATGTGAAGCAGAGTTCTTCCCTAATCCAATTCAAATATATCTTAGCAATTGGATGGGAAACAGGAACCTCATCCCTGGTTTGGCACCTATGTCTCTAATGGACATAGGCAACCTGTAAAGGGTTCATCTCCCAGGCTCCTGCTTACACTTACCAAGGCTACCAAAACTTGTCAGAGATTTGGGATGCATGGCTAGGCTTAAAAAGGCCCTGGTGGTCATTAGCCTAGTAAACACCTATGAACCTATGAGTTTTTTTATTACAGAGCCTGTTTATATTTGGGTTCCACCACAGGGGTTATTTTTGAATTTGCCACTGTATTTACTTCAGAAGGGGAGAGATGCATCTTTGCATCTATTCCTATGTGTATAGAATTTACCAGAACATGATTCTGTGTGGGCAGTGGGTCATCATGTTAGAACGTATGCTGAATTTAGTCAGGTCATCACTCATTTTCATTAGATTAGCTTTGGCATGATCTCCGAGTATTGAAATATAGGAGGATGCTTCTGGCTTCAGTCTTCAGGTGGATGTGACTAATTTGTTGTTCCATTTTGTGACCAGGGAATACTAAATATAATGTTTGATTGCTCACCGTTTGTTGACTACCATTTTCAGTAGGGCAGTTTCAGTGTGTTATGACAAGATCTAAAACTAGACTGATATGGATCCAGTAGCTCATGAGAAGTCAGATATACTTTATGACTGAGAATACACTTTCTTGATTGCCTGCCTAATAAAAAAGGTTTAATATAGCATGGCAATTTACCATATCATGCAGATCCAAAGAAGATTTACTGTATCAAGGACAGGGTAACCAAACCCTCTGTTTATTGAGATGGAAAATCTCCAGTTCTCAAAGAAGTCCAAAATAATCTCACAAGTCATTGGTCCTCGAGAATGTAGGTGCATTTTACACACCTGGTTGGTTCATGAGTCAGACATTACTGTATAGACTGTAAAGCTGAAATAACATCTTTAACCATTTCATAGATGGCAAACAGCTTCCAATGCTTAAGAGCAGCATTCATGCTCCTAGACCATTGACAGTTGAAGCAAAGCTGGTTTGGGTGTCAAGCCCTTCAGAGCTTTCATGTCAACTGAAAGAGGGAGACTACAGTCCAGAGAAGGACAATGATAGGTAAATAAAAATCAAATTCCACACCCTAGCAACAAAGGTCACATGCAATTTACAGGGATGGATGGAGGGAGCATTACTGATCATTCAAAAATCTACTGTTATGGCAAGTTTACTTACACAACTGTGCTATGTTCATCATTTAATCACTGCTGTGATAGCCTTAGCTATAATGGTAGAATACCGTAATTTATAAAGACTGGAAGGAGGAAGTATAAGAATCCAGGAGCTGCTGAAAGATAGACCTGTCAAAGCCTGTTCTAAACCTGAAAAAGGAGTCTAGATGTAGTGCCTTGTAAAAGTATGTACAGAGGACCAAGCTGGTGCTTCTAGAATACTTTCAGAATCCACTCCTTTCCAAAAGCCACTGATGAAGCCATGGCCTTTGTAGAATGTGCCTTGACCCTGCCTGGAATTTCCTTGTTATGGTGGAAACAACAATAAGAGATAGCATGGGACACCCATTTGGAAATAATCTGCTTTGGCCCAGGTTGTCCTTTTTTCTTACCTTCATAAGAAATTAATAACTGATTAAAATTTAATGAATGTTTCAGTTATATCAAACTAGTGCATGAGTTTTCTGTGAATGTCTAAAGAATGAGGAATCTTTTCTCATTTTAGGTTCTGGAAATAAGACAGAGAGATGGGTAGCTTGGCCCAAAGAAAATTCAGATACCACTTTAGGCATAAATAAAGAATTGATTGTCAAAGAAACCTTATCTTTCTGGAAAATGAGGTAAAGTTTACCCACTCTGAGAGCTTGCAACTCAGACACTTTCCTTGCAGAAGTCAGAGGAATCAACAAATCTAGTTTCAGTGTTAAGAAACTCAAATCAGACTGATGAGCTGGTTTAAAGAAGCAAGAGTTAATTTTTCCAAACCAAAACTAAGATCCCTAGAAGGATCCATCTGTTTTCTAGGTGGACAGGTATACAAAACCCTTTCAAAAACATTTTGGCATAGGAATGTGTTAATGGATGGGGATCCACAGGCAGACATGCTGAAATGGCCAGTAAATGAATATTGATATAGGAGTACTAAAGGCCAGAGGATAATAACTCTGACAAATATTGTAGAACCAGAGACATGCTAGCCCTGAAAGGGTCTTGGTTTTTACTTTGGCACCATTTGAGACCTTTTTAATTTACTAATATATGACTTCCTTGCAGCAAGTTTGTTTGCCTCTTGCAGTACTTGCTTCACATGTTCAGAGAATAGGTGTCTAAAAAGTGTTAAATGCTTAGCATCCAGGCAGTTAGTTGAAGTTGTATCAAGATAGGGTGTATCAACTAACCCCACAAATTTAGACCACAGAAGAAAGCTTTTGGTAATTGCCCTTGGCCATTTCCAACAGAAAGGAAAACCACTGTTGCTTGGGCTAGAAGACACTCACAATAAGAAGAAAGTTTGCAGTAGGCTGTCACTGGATCTAAACCCTTTGGGAACACCCTTGGAGTAGTGGATAACCCAAAGGGAAATGCAGAGAATTGATAGTGTAATCTAGACACATAAAATCTTAAAACAGAATTAAAATCTAAGGCTATAGGAATATTATGATAAGCATAATTTAAATCTGGGGCTACCAAAAAAATGAAAAGGGGAATAAGAGATTGCGAAGGGATATTCTTTTAAAGTTTGGGACTTTAACAAAATGTGTGAAAAAGTACAAGACTAGGACTGGTCTCCATGGTACCATTCTTCTTTGGTACTAGAAACATTCCTATTAGAGAAAGAGGAACAGGTTCTATGACCCCCCCATGTCAACAAATGCTGAATGATAAGAAGGAAAAAGTTTAATCTGGAGGGTGAGGAGGAATCCTATGAAAAGGCGGGAGAGACTCCTATTGCCACCTGCACCTCAAATGAATCACTCTCAGCACCCATCTGTCTGAGATTATCTGTTGCCTAAAAAAGAAACAGATATCCAGATTTTGAGGAAGACTTAAAGATTTGCCTAGGTGGAACGTGGTGGTTACAGTTTGCAGACAGCTACTTACTGGACTGTCCTGGTTTCTGGGAAGCTCCCTCTTTCTTTTTGGCACCTCCTTGCCATTGTCTTTGAATATTTTTTGCAAATAAATCTGAGGAGCTTGACAATGAACAACAACCCCAGAAAAGCAGCAGTTATGTCTAGAGAGCTGGAATTGGGTGTCATGGTCAAGGTGTAGGAAAAACCAGTCAAGGCAGGGGCAGAGAAAAAATAAGGTAATGTTGTTTTTTATTGTTACTGATCATTATGGTATTATTTTAAACTATAATAGCTATGATATTTTTAACAATAGCCATCCTGACATTTCTGAGGATCTTTAATCCCCCCATTTAAATCCTTTCATTGACATGGTTGAAAATGCCCACGAAAGACACATTTATAACATTTATTATGGTAACAATAGAGATATATGAAATAACTTGGACCTTGATGAAAAATCTTTGTTAAGGTCCCTTTCTAGTGATCCTTTTATCCAGATTACGAAACCTGATAATGGTGGTGGTGTGGTGATAATGGACACAATTAATTATACTAGTCAAATTTTCAAACTATTCCAAGAGGGTGACTCCAGAAATTAAATAAATACAACATATAGGAAGGTCAATTTATTTTGATATGATTGTCTCATGTAGGGTACTATTACACCTGGGTCTGTATCACATAACAAAAACTAACAATATCGAACTGCTAAAACATCAAAAGTGACGTTCATCGAAACTGTTCTTGTGGGGGGGCTGTGCCCCCCACACCCCCCACTAATTATATATATCTACTCAGAGATCACAATACAGTGAGGAAAGGGCAAATTTACTGATCCTCACTGTACCGCAATCCCACAAGAACAGTTTCGATGAATGGCACATTCAATATTTTAGCCGTTCAACATTGTCATTTTTCGACAATGTGATAGGAACCCATTACACCTAGTTTGTATAAGTATTTAAATCTGCAAAACCCTGTTATACCTACAATTTTTGGTATTCCTAAGATTCATAAATGCATCTCACACCCTCTCTTTATTCCCAGTGTAGCAGCCCAGGGATTTAAAACATATCCCTTGGCCACTTACATTGACAGGCATCTGAAACCTTTGCTTGACTTGTACCCTTACCATTTGAAGGATTTTTGGAATTTTCCGGACAATATAAAGAATGATCTATGGAATGTGATCTATGGATTGAATGTTTATGTTAAGTATAGATGTTGTAGAGCCAGTATACCACACAAGGAGGAGTTGGGAGGGTGGCTTAATGGATAAAGTGTTTGCCTTACAAACACAAGGTGCAGGGTTTGAGTCTCACAAGGGCTAGGCTTAAAATGACTTGCATGGGCAGTTAGCCTAGTACTAAAAACTATAAACCTATGAATCAGATGAAATATTATTTGGGTTGGGAGGGTGGCCTAATGAGGTGCAGGGTTTGAGTCTCACAATGGATAATTGGCTAGGCTTAAAATGGCTCTCAAGGGCAGTTAGCTTAGTACTAACCTATGAACCTGAGTATGTTTAATGAAGCTTTGATATGCTGTCATTTCTGCAGCCCTTTGAATATTAACATTTTAAAAGACTTTATGGAAATCCTTTTGCTAAACAGCTTTATCTATTTTGTGATGAGTTTTAGAAGCAAATAAAAGAAAATAAAGGGTGAGACAATGGGAGTTGCATTTGCCCCAGTTTATGCCAACCCAATTACAGGAAAATGGAAGCAAGAAACATATTTAATTCCAACTTTGTTTCTAGCTGGAAATTTCCTATAAGGTTTCTTGATAATATATTTAGCTTTGTAATGACACACTGACAAGATCGAGGAATTTATTGAATAGATTAGTAATACTATGAGCTTTTTGAAATTCACTAACCAGCGCCAACAAGATGGAATAAATTATTAACATATAACTGTTTATAAACATACAACATGTTTGCCTCTAACATGTATAGGAAAACCACATTCTCAAATTTATACCTTCGCTTTAACAGTTGTCACTGAATGATTTATAAAACAAGCTTAGTTAAAGGGCAACTGGTTGGGTTAGCAAGAATAATATCAGATGATAATGTGTTTTGTAATAAATTAGATGTACTTTTAAATAATATTTTAGAACATGGATATCCTATGGATTTTGTCAACAAATTAAACAATAAAGTCATGCTTGCTAGAGGAATTTAATATATACCCCTATTGGGCAATGGTTTAACTTGGTCACAACACACTGTGATATCTTATCATAATATTAACTATACTTTGAGAGGACTATGGTATTGGAGTATGATTCTGAGACAGGTAAGATTAAAAGATGATTTAAAACAACTGAAATATTTTCAAGTATGATGAAAGTTTATTTACAATTGGGGTAATAACATTATTTGTTTATATAAAAGAGGTCAAAACTTAAAATAAAAATAATTCTGCGATAGTGTCTGATACTGGATTTGGTGAAATGAAACACCACCAACAAAAAAGAGGTGCATGAAAATATGGCTTTTGTATACAATGTGCACATTTTTGATGGTGAATTTTTGATTATTCAAAATTATGGGAGACCTTTGAATTTGTCATTTGGGGGAAATTGTAGTACTAGTGGGCCAGTTTATATATTGTGGTTTGTGTATTTTGTTATTCCTTTTTTGTTCGAACAACAGAAAGAACATTATGATATATATATATATATATATATATATATATATATATATATATATATTATATATTATATATATGTATATATATATATATATATATATATATATATATATATATATATATATATATTTATATATAGTTTATATATAAATAATCTATGAACATTATTATGATATAGAAAGAACATCAACAATGCTTTTCTCAGGCATACCTTAGAATGCACTGGACCTTGTAAACTTCACTATACTTGAAAAAATATTAAGAGATCCCAGGTGGTGGGGAGCAGTGTGAAACCAGGATAGAATATAGAAAATTAGCCTGTTAATTCAAGTTAAGTGCTTCTGCTACCCTTCTGGTATAAATGATTGTATCTCTATTAACACTACTTTTAAATTGCATACAATGAAATAATAGACTGTTTAGAAACTGGATTATATTCAATAACATTTACTGTTGAGTGAAGGGGAACCATCCTGTGCATATAACAGTTCACAGACAAAGATACTCAAAACATAGACACAGACTCATGCCATCATCTTGCCCCTAGGGGTCATATATTGGGTAAAATCAGGATATTTTGGCTATGCTTGTAAGGGCTCTTAAGCTATTAACCTAGTAATCTCCTTAACTGTCTGGTAAATGTAAACATAAAATAACTATATTTAATATTAATGGAATTTTAATAAAATCTTGTAGTGTGTAATAACACTCATTTGTTGGCCATGCAGGTTCACTGGAGATGCACTTTTTTTCAGAAACAATCTAGTTGAGTGACTTGCTCAAGGTCGCACAGATGGCAATGAGAACTGATGGACTCAAACCCTGAACTAGAGGAATGGTAGTTCATAGCCTTAACCATCTGTGGCAACTTTCAAACTTATTGCTAATAACCTTTTCTTCAAAACAATAAAGCAGTCAAGTCTGTTTTAATAAGTGAATTAGTCCCTTTATTATTAATCCTATAAAATAAAACTACAAACACTAAAAGTGTCTCATACTTCCTAAGTAACTATTCTCCCTGATGCTTAGACATAAAAATGTCCTTTTATGCTGACTAATGTATCATATTTAACTCTGCAAATAGTCCTGCTACTTTTTGTCTCATAGTTCTCATAATTTGCAATGTATTTTCCATTATTTTCTTCTAACCACTTATAACTAGGTTGCCATTTCTCCTTAATTAATCTATTAATTAGCCAATTAATAAATTAATCTTATTTTAGTAATAGTTTCCTCAAAACACTTTTAAAATTGCTAATAATATGTCATTAGACTCATGCAGGAAAACAATTTGAATATGAAAGGTGCTTTTAGAATGTGATGTAATATAGTTCCCTGTAGTTTCAAGAAAAATTTACTTTTTGTGAAAATCCACACACGTGCATATGTATAAGATTATGTGGACACAGTTACAATACGTTAGTTAATATAGGTTTGAAGTAATTATCAATCCTTGGTGGTTAGCACCCTGTACATGAATGAAGATTTCCAAATATCTACCCATAATTTTCCCAGTGTTGAAATCCTTCTACAAAAGTTCTGTCATTTTTTTCTACAAACCAACCATGGAATAAGTATAAAAACATTGTTTGTGGTTTAATGACATAAAACAATTACTTTTACTGAAACTTATTGTATACTACCAAACAGCGAATTCCTTATGTGCCAGAGCATCAGTCACTGGTTAGCCAGGAATCAAACCCTGTACCTTCTGATTTACATAATGTGAATATTTTACTTTGTTTTTATGGTAAACACAAAAACCTTTGTAACATCAAACATTATAGCCATATGACAGCTTATTCCTGTTTAATTCTAACTAACAAATAACAGAAACAACAGAATTTTATTTCTATTACAACCCCTTTGATTTTTGGCTATTACTGATTTATTTAACTTTGGTTAGACTTTAGAATAGTGATGACTTTCCTAGTTTCTTGTCTGTATCAAGTGATAAATCATGATTAATTTTACTCTACCCAGAAGTTAGTGAAATATTTCCTATAGTAAGTAAATAAATACTTTTAGACGTATGAACAAACTTGCCCCTCTAGTAATGCTGATTCATTAAATTTACTAAAGATTTCAGTTTACCTGGGATAGTTACCTTGTGATAAAAAAAAAATGTGAATTCAGTCAAAATAAACTTTGACAAAGAATACTTCATGCACCTGAGAATTTACACTAGCACATTTTCTTCCCCTTGACAATAATGCTATTTTGAGCAATCTGGTCTGTGACCATACTAAATGGCATAATTTAATATTCTGGTGTTTTACAGCTTGCAACTCACCATTTATGTAATGAGAGTGTTTCACTAGAATATCAGTATGAAATACGTAACCCACTTGTTGATTATTTTCCTACCAACAAATGCAATCTATAACAATCACATTATACCAAGAAATCTGGATAGTTACTATTTAGATCTTATTAGAAATGTAACAAATCAAAATCAAGTGTGTTTTGCAATATCTAAGGGCCCATTTAGACACACATAACACTTATTTTTCCTACTGTATCTTCCAGCACCGACAAAACATTTTGATATACTGTTTAATACCTATGAACTCTACATTTTTACACACTCCAAATGTTTATCAGTGAATCATATTTTAAATATACCTAAACTTCTGTTACCAATAAATTAATGGTCTTGAATGTATGCATTCTTTGCAATTACATTTTGTGGTTTAAATCTCATTGAAAAACATTAACTTGTACAAGTAACTCACATTTTGTCCATGAAATCTTCTGCATTAAAAATGTTAAATTAAATAAAGCCCAAACATACCTTCATAAACCTTAAGTTATCTTTTCTAAAATGTATGGGTGGAGTGTACTTATAAATATTCTGCAACAGTCTATGTCCATGTGTGTATGCATATGTATACATGTATGTGTGCATTTATAATTACTTGTGCTCAAATCTGCACATGCCTTTTTCTATCAAAAATATCAGAACACATATTATCTTTCCATGCAATATGCATTTTCATGTGTTTGATTACCACAGTAAAATACCTTTTACACTCTACAGCTGAAGTCATGTCATTAAGACAACAGTAAAACATCATTACTAATTAAAGACCCACACTGTAATCAGACAGAAGTAAAAGAAAATAAACCTGGAATAAAACTTTCAGGTTAGAAACCTGTGAACTACTTTGGCTTACAGACATTTGGAACTCATTACATTAAAATCAAACTGTCATTGCTGAAGTCTATTTTCATAGTAACACATTTGGAATTATAATCTGTTTAAATGTGACTGTTTTATGTCACTGCCCATAGAACCTGTGAAAAAAGAAAAGTTATTAAAATCAAAGTCCCTTTCTGTACAAAACTTAATTTTTTTCTCTTCTTTTCTCCCTTGCTTCAGAATGTGGTATTTTCTGTGTCTGTCTGGAGCTTTAAGATTTTGTAGCACAAGAGCTGAACTCTCTCTCTCTCTCTTGCAAAAAAATGCAGAATGGGTTCTTTTCTTTTTTAACTGACCAGTAATAGAACATTACAGTTCAGTCTTAATTTATCTTGGAGTAGAAGTGCTGAAAAACATTTTTAATTATAACATGTTATCATCTGTCTTCCTTGGGCAACTTAGAATGAGAAGGATCATGTGATGAGCCCACATGTCTTATTGTTTAGAGACTTTTAAGCCATTCATGGCTAAACTCTACCATACTTTTAAACTTTTTCTGCCTACTGCCTTTAACATGACATCTTTCAAGAGCCCTGAAAATTCACATTCATTATTGTACTTTGCCTTATCAGTTCCTGTTTGCACAACAGTTAAAGACTGCCCTGTATATTTTTCCTCATTGTTTCTGCTGTTTAACAGAGATTATTTTACCATTTATTGTAGTAGACCATACAGCATGTCATTAATGCTCTTTAGGATTGAAAAGCATTCATTTATTAGCTTCTTAGTTTCATTGCTGACATGCCATTAAAAAAAAAAGTTTGTCCACTGTCCATATATCTTGAATAATGAAAAACACTGAAATGGGTCTTATTTTCAAGTTCTTTTTTTCTTTCTGACAAAATGTACTCTGCCATGGAAATGAAATGTCTGCTGCCTTGGCCACCCCCACCCACAACCCCTGAACTCCATCAGGATGTCCAGATGGTCTATTCTATCTATGAGCTAATTGTAGAAAATGTGGTCCCCTTTCCTCTGTTCTGCAGTCTGCGTCTTAAATTTTATAGGCATATGAGATAACATGCCAGGTTGAAAAACTGGTTGAGCATGCCAATGTTAAGAGATACCTTATTACTGCCTGTCTTCAATAAATCCACTGAGACACACAAAGCAGTTTGAGGAAAGGCACTTATTGTTCAGAATATATTGGCAGCATACCTAAACTAGACTAACTAACATGGCAGAACTACAGATGATAAGAATATGGAACAATGTAGTCTGGAAAATTCCTTCCAATCATAATTTATATCCTTGCTGGACAGTAGAAATATGAAGCTTGCCAATATTGCTCATATTTCAACATTTTCTCATTACTAGACTGGTTCTCATGACTTCATCTGAACAGTCACACAAACAAGGCTGTATCCATTATGGAAAATGTAGCAAGACAAGGTAAAATGATAACATTATTTTGTTTTATAACAAAACAGTACTATGAGTCTTATATAGTTTTCAACATACAGTTGCTGTACCCATGCCTTTTAGAATACAAACATGTTTCTGGTCTGGAAACAGGGATTCCACTTTGTCAGTTGTAATGTCTGAAATTCTACTAGAGAATATCCATTCTGACGCTTACATTTTTTTGATAGTTCAATATTATATTCAACAACTGTCTGCTTAAGTATCCAGCACAGATTCCCACAGTTGTCAAATGTAAGGTTAATTAATCAAACTATGTATTCTTGACTACAGGAAGCAATTCATTAACAGCTCAGAACCCTAATTGTCTGTGTTAACTGTCACATTAAATAAACTGTTCTTGGTTGACAACTAGTAGCTAAACTTAAAATGGTCTAAGGTTCAAGTCTGCTGTACAAATTGTGCTGAGAAGGCTACAAACTTTGTGACTGACATGTAAAAATTCCATGGTATCTCTGCTTGCATTTCTTGATGCATGTGCATAACTTGTGCCATGGTGCTGTATTATGTATTTACTTGGGTTTACTATCATTTGAGTAATTGTTACTATGTCAATTCACAAAATAGCATGACTAGAAGGTCACAAGACAAGAAGGCCAAAGACAGCTTGTATGAACGCCCAGACTTGTCCCCTTCTGGACCCATGTTAGCACTTGTTTCTATGTGTGCACAGGTCAGGAGATTTGATGTTTGACATTGTTCATACAAGCAGTTATCAGCATTCTTGTCTTGCAACCTTCATGTCATTTTGTGAATCACCATAGTAATGACCACTAAATGATAGTAAACCATTTATTTATTGTATTTTATTTATTGATTGAAATTTGGCTGATCACATAGATAATATTACTAGGTATTTGATTTATTTTCAATAAAGACATGAGCTGGCATTCATAATGACTAGAGGAAGTTTGGCTAGGGATGGCATGGGAGAAACATCCCTACTTTCTTCAGCAAGTTCCATGAAAACTTTTACACCTACCTGAGCTACTACAAACTCAGGTCGATAGGATCCTTAGTTTAACATTTCAGATAAATGATGGCATATTCAAAACATTCAGCACTCCTGTCATGCTACACTGGCGTATCAGTAATGGAAAATTAATCCAAGTACCGGGTATGAGGAATAAAGCCTGCAATCTTCTGGTATTCCAGCATCATAGGTGCTACCTGCTGAGCCTCAGACACTGGTCAAGAAATTTGTATTCTAAGAAACATAAAGAGAATCATCTCTAAATACAGACTGCTTTATGGCTCTTAATAACCGAGAGTTTGACGTTAAGTTTTAAACCTTTGAAGTTTGTTTTTTATACTTTTCAACAAAATCACCAGTTTGTACATTAAATCTGAACTTCTTTCAGACAACTGAACAAACAATTTCCTATTACAGAACATGGTTTGTAATTCACTATTCATTAATCATTACCCTGACAAACAGGAATAAGCAAATCATGCAAAAGTAGTTAGAGAAACAGCTTTACTAACTGCTGCATTTTATTTTCCAGTGTTGACTGTTACAAAATGGAAGGCATGTTACCATTTCATCTTGTCATTGGTTTCTGGTTCCACATAGTCATATGAATTGTAAGTTAGATAGCAGTGAGACATGAAAAGAAGAGAAGTCTCTCTTTGCATTTTTAAATAAATGGACTGCATCACACAACAATAGTCCAATTCCTAGTGAGTGACTCGCCTAGCATTGTAATTTTTTGCCTGTATTTTTCAGTCTGGTTATAAAATTCAACAGAATGACTTCAGCAGCTTCAGAAAAAAAGAATTGACTGCACTATTTCCCTTAAATTTGGTAAAGGAAGAGATTTGTAAACAAGGCAGCCAAGTATCAATAGATTAACAAGACTTGTCTGAGTATATGTTGTGCTGGAATGGCTCCTTCTGTAGAACAGTGAGCAACTGCAGATGGTTTACATGACCTCACACTAGAAAGACGGAAAATACTATTGCACAACTAGGAGCCAAGCCATAATTCATAATCACAGCATTCCATTTTCAGGAAATGGGAATTAACAGCACAACTGGGAGCTAAGCTATAAGTCATAATTGCAGCATTCCATTTTCAGGAAATAGGTATTAGCAGTAACAGCAGGCAACACTGACAGCTGAGATCAAGCAATTAACAAAAATCAGAAAAAACACTTATACCAAAAGTCATACTCATCATTTCACAGAACAGCTAAAGGAAATGTTGTCTATGTGACCTGCCATCACAGTTAAAAGCAACAGCTAAATTTGCTTTAGCCAACTTCAGTTTGTCTAATCTGGATTTTATATTCACACATAAATTATGTGAGTGCCCTAGTCACAAAATCAATATGCTCTTTGAAAAAATAAATTTTTCAATTTTCAGTTTTTAAAGTTCATTCCTTTATAGTTGCCTGTTTGTAAATCAGTATCTTTATTTAAATTATGTGTCAAGTTCCATGGCTAATTAACATACTAATAGTATGTGAGAAATAATCACACTCATAAAGCAAGACCTGAAGCGCTCAACTTGCTTGATGCATCAACCCTCCAAGCTATCAGCTTGGTTATGTCAAGTCATAAATAGCAGTCAGGTGCACAAGTTCTCATAATAATTATACTCGAGCTTGACATTTTGTAAGATAGTATGAAAATCAAAAGAAACTGATCCTGACACCTTCCCGTATTTAATTATTCGCATTCTGAGGTTAGTGCATCTTGGAGAAGAAGTAATCAGAAGTTGAAGGCTGGCATACTGGATAAGATATCTACTTCACAGGCACAAGGTTTAGGGTTTGATTCTCACTACTGGTCACTGTCTGGATATAAATTAGGCATGTAATAGTTTGCAGACCAATTACTTAGTATTTACCTATGAACTTATCAAAATCAGATAAGAAAATAGTCACTCTTTCTCTGATAAAACAAAGGAACTACAGACAGGGAATTTGGTGTAATGTGAAATATAAATCACATGTTTATTCACATGTAAACAACCAGTTAAGCACTTTCATCTCTAAGAATGAGACTTCATCAGAACTATTCTACTTCTCTTGTAAGCTCCCTTTAAAGTAAATTACATTAATCAAATAATTAATTAATCAGTTTAAAATTTAGAAAGAAATTCCTATTAATCAGATTTCTATTAGCAACCTTAAAAAATAAAAAGTAAGACACAAGCTGCCACCTATCGCTACATATTTTTAAGTCCACTTAGCACTGTAAGAGGTATTTAAAAAACATAATTGAACATCATACAATTAGTGTAACTTACTAAAGTCAAGAATATATAAATGCAAACATTAAGAACTTGTAAATTTTAAAATGTACTTTGTATTTTATATTTTAATGTATAAAAATATATAATTGTAGTTGAAGCTGGGGAGACATAAAAGAAACAAAAAAGTCACATCTGGTAATGTCCCCGGATTGAATGACCTAGTGTCACTGTTCCCTGTCATGAAGTTAAGAGCAGATAAACTTTAATGCCCTTGATTTTCTGTGTATACATTACCAAATGTGAATTTGTTGTTTTTGTCTCCTCAGCATTTAAGTGAAGGTGATCTGTTGCAATCAAGTTAATTTAAATGTCATTTATTCAACAAATAGAACATTCCTTTTGTTCACCACAGGAAAAGTATGAACGTTTTTTTTAGTCCACCACCCTTCCAAGCTTGTTTTCATTTTTTTTTTTTTGTATTTTTGGTTTGCCATTTCTGTTGACCTTTCACTTGCACACACTTTAATGTTTTTTATTATGTTCATTCAAAGAAAATATAAACCCTCTGGTGTAGATATGACAAATGGAAGTAGATATTTTAGTTATACCCTCCTATCCCTTCAAGACTGCTCAGTGTTCAGTGTGTCATGTTAGACTTATAGGATCATAGGAGATTAGTCGGCTATCGACCCAGAGGTCATTTCAAGCCTAGCAATTTCATCCCAATGTAATACCATAGATATTCTAGTCAATACATAGGATTGTATTTAGTAAAACTGCTCATGTCCAGGAGGGTTGTGGGCACTATCCCTGGCATGAATCTAGGGTGCCCCATTCACTCATCCATGTTCCTTTTGAACAGTGTCATAGAGGTGCACTGCTTCACATGAATTGGCAGCCTATTCCAAGGTTCAGCAGTTGCTGGGAGACAAATCTGTCTCTCCAGCATGTCCCATATTTAGGTCCCTGGAATGGGTAGCTCTGGTCCCATTTGATTTACAGATGTGCAGCAAATTCATTAGGTTTGGTTCAGAGAGTGCTCTGTAAGCCAGTTACAAGTCTCTCCTAAGAAGTCATACCATGTAGGATTTATTTTTTTCTTGTTAACTAGTTGATTATACCAAGGAGGACACTTGATTCGGATCACATAGTATGCTGGTAATAATTCAAACCCATGACTCTGGGTTTCATACTTTAATACTAAAAACACTATGCTATACTGTATCATGGTGTTATTTTCTTTTCTTTGCTAAATGAACAAGTAACTCTGTTCAAAGACCCTTCTCACTTACAACCCAGGCAAGAGCTAATAACAATTAAATATATTACATTTTAATACTGCAGAAATGCACACCTATTCAAGACAACCTTAATAGTTAAAAGAGCAGACAGTTTAGGGCTGAGAGAATAAATATACAGAAGGTGAAAGGATGAAAGCAACAGTTCAATGGTAACATTTGTGTTAAAAAAGAAAAAATATTTATCAAGGATGGGAAAATAAAATGTAAACTTAGATGGTCATAAGGCAGATAAAAAGCCTGATTGTACTACAACTAGTAAATCATATAAAAACCAGCAAACAGAAAGGCGTAATGGCTCATAATACTGAATGTCCTTAGTGAGAATTAACAGGCATTAACAAGGCAGGGTTTAGGTTTTATCTAAGAAAGCAATTGCTGACATAAAGGTGTCAAAATATCCCCCCAAAATAGAAAACTAGTTAATCATCCTTTGTCAATTAGGTGTTTAAAGTCTAAAGTTTAAGTTTAAAGACTTAAGTGGCTAACACATTAATTTGTTTGAGTTTTACTTATCCAGTAGGGTGGTTAGAATAAACTTAGGGCTGTCGTAAGAAACCTCAGGGACTTCCTGCTGGAGTTCCTTCAGTGCTCAGTATTTGTCCTTCTATTGTGTTCACTTTTTACCAATTCCTTAACTAGTAAGCTAAAGGTCTTTTAATGCAGTCCTACATGCTGATCTGGATTTCCTCAAATAAAGTCATCAGCTGGGAGCTATTTGGAATGCTATACAATATGACATCAGAAGTATATGACTGTGGTTTACTACAGAAATCTAACTTTTAACACAACAAAAGCTCAAATAATCCTCTTTGAAACAAGACAAAGAATTAAAGCTTCTCCTCTAGTCATCAAAGACAGTGTAGGCCAAATCTCTATCCTGTACTTCCCCAGGCCCCATTACCCGATGGTCCATTCCCTAAGCCTTAATTCCCTGATGTTAAACTTTTATACTACTGTTTTCAATAGACAGTAAGTGCCAGTGCATTTTCAAAAGTGTACCATCAGTTGTAGCTTCATATTGGGAGATTTCTCCCTTCTTCACATTTGTACAGTTGTGGAGTTGGTATATAAAGATTTTTTTTGGGGGGGGGTCCTCCTGCATAAACATTCATGTATGAGTTTATTTATTGGATTGGAACCCAAGCAGTTTAACTCAATGAGTCATGACCTCAGCAAATTAAACCTCATGGATTAATAAGTAAAGCAGGCCAGATCCTGTCCCAGGTAGATGTCTTTAAGGATCTGGCTATTTGTTTAGACTCCTTTCTCACTTTCACTAAATACACACTGATTCTCTCTGAAAGAAAGCCTCAGTTCAATCATTGTTACCTTCAACACAACCTATTTTCCAAAAACTTTAATATGTCCGCGTCTTTTTTCCTCCCAGATGCTGGTAAAAATTAAAATACCCTACAAATTGCATTCAATAAAATGTGGAGGTTCCTCCTCCTCCCTGGCTGTTTAAACAGTACCATGTCACACAGGGCAAGGATGGCAAGCTACACATTAAATTTTGGGTTGGTTACTGACCTTATGCATGCTGAAATTATTATTTGCAAACTACTGTCTTGCACTTTTTAGTAAATATATTAGATTATCCATGCAGTATATCCTAAAGTATTTTAACAAATATGCGACTTTGTTTGGGTGAACATTCAGTTTTTTTCAGTTTAGATGCCAGGGTCTTTTCCAAACTAGCACCCTGCAGCTAGCTTACACTACCTTCTAGTCTAAATGATCATCCTTTCCACAAGTCATTTACACTAGTTACCTGATTATTTGAAATATGAGGCCAAGAGCAAATGTGACTGCAAAATAAACAACACTTTTTACTCTTGTACTGTTTAAATGCTACTTCATCTTCTAGGAACAGACAGCCCATTTGACTTGTTATCTTCCCCTCTCATCATTCCTTTTATTAATGTCTCATTGCTTTTCTTTCACCCACCTTCAATGATCCTTCTTTGGCCCCCTTACCAACCCCTGCCCTCCACTGATTAGCCCTTATTATTAGCCCTGTCTATTGCATCAAGACATCTGTGAATATTACTGTATTTGTGTTCTGAATGACAGACAACAGTGCAACAGATATTCATTGAAAACCACTTTCAGTGTAGAACAAAGAACGTTTTTCTTTTGCGGGGCAAGCTCCCTGCATCCTTGGGTGGGGGGGGACACCCAGTCTGCCCCATCTTATATATACCATCTCAACGGTTGCACAGTAATTAACAAAGAGCAACACTTAATATTTGCTGAAAGCAACATTTAGCATATTCTCCCTTACACTGCTACTGTCAATTGGAAAAACAGCAGTCAAATACTCCTCATAACCCCCCCCCCCCGCACACACACACACACACACACACACACACACACACACACACACACACACACACACACACACACACACAAACACCATATTTTTGACCTGTTCTTTATAAAGTTTTTGATCTTCTGGTAAATCACTGAGGACTATAGTAAAAATAATACCAGATATTAGACTTTTAGAATTTCATATTTCTTATTGTTCAGAAGATGCATGTTGATGCAAAAATTGCATTAACTTTGTACATGAACTATAGTGATATCCAAAATCCCTGATTTTGGGGGTTTGTCTCCACATTATGTTTGGCCTAGCCCTAAATTCTTGAGCAATGAAGTTGGAAGGTATGACACACATACACAGAGTATACAGCTGCTCACATGCACACATATTCTTTCTTTATGAAAGGAAAGGAAAATAGTCCTTAGTTAACCTATAGATCAAACAACGGAGATCTAGAACAGCTGACAGGAAAAACATTGTGAGGTAAAGAAAAAAAGTATTAAAGGATTGGTAAATCCTTCTCTACCTGACAGAAGTTAGATAAAAGTAAAAGATGCAAGTACTGAAAGCAAGAAAGGGAGTTTTACTATGAAATAATATGAATTCCCTTTGAGGTACATTTAATGAAACATTTCAATAAAATAATAATTTGTATTTAAAGTGTTTTGTATTTACTTTGTTTTCTTTTATCAGTTTAGATTAAGAAGAATACTTCTTCTGCATGATGAATGCTGTAATGTCTTCTATTCTAGCTCAGGTATTGTTTTTACCTGTAAAGAAAGAATGCTAATTTCATTATGTGGCTATCCAGCCACAAATGCATGCCCCCAAAAGACCTGTTTCTTGCTCCCTGTTGTGGACTCAGTGTTATTCTTTGACAGCTTTGGTAAAAAAAAAAAAAAGAAAGAACTCTGCACATCTATTATGGGCCTTCGGTTATATCACTGCTTGGTGTTCTTATTAAAGGAATCTTTCAAAACTAAAATCAATTAAATGCAGTTGGCAAAGTTATTCTAACAGGAGTACACCCTTAGTTATTAAAACTATTATTCCTTAACACTGTCACTTTAAGCTTTTCATGTGGCATCAGTATTCTGTTAAACTGTTCACAATATAGCTGTAATGATATGAACGTGAATCACTGCTGGGAAATAAAGGCCTGCATTAAAAAAAAAAAACTGTACAGCCACCATGCTACACTAAAACAATATGATGTAGCAGATCAAGTAGGTTGCAATTGTTCAGAGAGGATGCTAAGTCAGGAAGAACTATGTCTGTTCAAGGCACCTAAGGGTGTGGCATAACATGAAGTTTGGCCCTACAAATCTCAGTGATGTGCGTGATTCATGGAATCCCACCCAGAAGGTCAGTGTTCTGCGTCATGAGATGTTTGAGAAAAGTAACATATATGTGCTCAAACCCCTGCTAGCAAACTAGCCAGTTAGTAACTACAGTAATGCAAGTCACACACACACACATGCACACATACACACACCATACCAAATGAGTAAAGGATGATCATATAGGAGCAGATATGAAAAGTTACATTCCTGAACAAGAATTTATAGCCATTGCAGTGCTCCTCACCAGCTCAGTTACCTAAGTGAAATGCAGACCACCTTAAACTACTGTAAATTACAACCAGAGAAAAGCTGAGATAAAAGGAAATTGTCTGTGCCTTCGAATTTTGCAGTTAGTGTTAAAAAAACTTCACACAAAGAGAATTATAAGTAAAAGTAAGCAAGTTTACTTACTAGACTGGATTAGTGATTTCCTTGTGAAGTCTGTCCCTCTTCCCCCAGTTCCAGTTTCTTGTTAAGGAAATATTTCAAACCTCCAAGATAGCCATTGCTTTTATATTGTTTTATTACTGTGTTTTCCTATAATAAAGTAGAATTCCAAAATAGTAAGTGACTCGAGTGTTCTCTGTGGGCGCGCTCCCCGTCAGCAGTATGTCCTCATCCTTACACTCCTCTGCTTAAAACCAGGCAAACAGCTCCTTTTCATGCATTCCTCTTTTTAACCACCAAGTGTGCTTCCAAAGTCTGTCGTTTTGTGCCACCTGTGACAGAAAATATTTTGCCACCCAAAATAAAGTGTATTGATCCTCTGCTTTAGAAGCTACCCTCACTCCTCTGTCTGTCACTGTAGCGTACCATTTACACTGCTGTATTCATGATTCAGAACATGGTCTGTACTGTGAAATGTGTTTAACCTTTAAGATTATTTCCTTTCCTGTTATGTGTGTGTCCCTTTCTTTCCTGACCAGACCCCTTTCCCAGCCCTACACTCATGATGTATGTATGCCGTTTGCTTCCCTCCTCCTCTTCCTCTTCCTATGGCTTTCCTTATTTCCTTCTTCACACACACACACACACACACACACACACACACACACACACACACACACACACACACACACACACACACACACACACGACCTGTAAAAGGATGACAACTTAATCAAATGAAACAAAGAACTTTAACCATTCAGTATCAGATGATTTCTTTAAAAATTTATATATATTTTAGTTTGAGGCTTCTTTTGTTGATCCATAGTGCAAAACATTCACATTTAGGTTTTCCTATTTTGCTCATCTTACAGGAAACTGTTCTGTTTTACTGAAGTTTTAGACCTTCAACTGCAAGACAATTCCATGAACATGATGTGAGTTGATTTGGGTGTTGCCTCCCCATTCAGGGCTGCCTGTTGCATTCCAAATCATTAATAGACAAGGCTGGTAAAAAAATATTGTAGTGCAGTATTAAGAGAGAGCTGTTTTGGTTTCTGCTCATGTTCCATTCTTACAGGCTTTCCCTGTCTTGAAGTTCTACAAATGTTTTAAGGCACCCGGGTCACATTGTATAAGACATGTTGGTGCCACCCAATTGTAGAGCTAAGGAGGCAACAATTGCATGACATTGTGAATTTCATCATTCTTGAAGGCCAAGATTGCACCTCTAATGAGGCTGAGTTACTATTTTTTCTTTATTTTTTTCTTTAAAGGAATGCTGCTCATTTTAAACCATACATTTTCCGTCTACATATGTCTACCAACAAGCATCACTGACCTCTGCTATTTACACTACTTTCTACCTGCTAAAGTAATATGTGTGGTCACCACCATGGAAGTGTTGCAGTACTGCTCAGGTCAACTCCCAAACATCACTATCTGCACAGACTAAGCACCCTTTGACATTCTCACATCTTCATTCTACATATTCCCTGAGAATCAAAGCTCAGTGATACAAAAAATAAAAATAATTCACTCACGTTATGATAACATTTCTCCAGCATTTGTACATAAGGGGCACCACATTAGACTTTCATCAGTTACATATATGAGCACGTGGATGTCATCTGCCTTGAGCAAGCTTGGAAAATCAATGTTAGAATTAGAATGCATATTTTCTGATTTAAAGTTATGATTTAATTTTGCCCTGGCGTAGTTCATTAGTGAGAAAACTACAGCAGTAAGAGACTTTTTCAGACAGAAAGAATATGCACAGACACTAGAGAATGCCTCCCAATGGTGAAATATTTTATAGTAGCTAGTAGAACTTTATATATGTCTGCCTGTTAACTGAATTCAGTTAAAACAAAACATTGTCAAAACTGTGAGTAAAGAGAAAAAGAGAAGCAAAATACAGTGCTTCAGGAGTGTATGTTTCCCAATGTGTAGCAGTGCTTAGGTTACAAAAAATAAATAAAAAAAAGTGTTGTTGCATGCACAATTACTTAGTACAGAAGAACACACATCCTAAAATATTATGATCCACGTAGCAGTCTACAGCACAAGAAAGCAGGTATGGTTTGCAATGGGGATTTCTTATGAAAAAAGAACAAAGTTGAGCTGATATGAGCAGGAAATAAATTTTATTGTATCACATCTATTCTTGAGCACCACGTTACTTGCGAGCACCTTAAACTATACTCATACCAAATGTTACATACATCCTGCTTTAGAACATTTTAAAATTTTGTATTCCTCATTCTCCAAAATATGATGTCTTGTTTCCGCAACTGTCCTGTAGTCTCCTTTTTCAGATCCACAGAACCTTTTTGTTCCCCTTGACTAGCAAGCTACATGTTGTTCCAGTTTTTAAAATGTTGCACACATATACAGGAAAGACTAAGGCTAGCAATGGCTGTCCTGTATTTTTTCACACAGTGATTCCTCAGAAAGTGAAAAAAAGAGAACTGCACCAAACTTACACAACCACCACGTTTATTTGCAAAAAAAATAAAAGGTAAAATAACGTTAGCACTTTTACAACTGCTCTTGTCGCTTCATCAGACAAACTAAGCATCTATCCAACTAGTTTATATCACGTTAGCTATCAGCTGATAAGAATCAAATGTTCCAATTATATAATTAAGACAAGCTAATGCTATAATTAGAAAATGCTATAGTAAAATACATCTAAAATTTTTCTAAAAGCAGTCCATAAATGTGCATATGTGAAAGTTGGAGAGATGCTTAGGATGTGATATAAACTGGTTGGAGAGATGCTTAGTTTGTCTGATGAAGTGACGAGCAGTCATGATGGTTGTGTAATTTTGGTGCAGTTCTCTTTTTTCAGTTGGTCTTGTTTTTCTGCACCTCTGTGCACTCTGAGCCGTTTAGTTTATTTTTATTTTAATTCCTCAGAAAGTACTTGCTCATTTGTGTTAGAGCAAAAACAATGATTGATCAAGATCTCTGCACATCACTTAGGGGAGTTTGTGTCTTTGCCAATGTTTTGCAGCAATCAAGTCGGTATATATAAGTTTGGGGAGTGAGTGTTGGGGGTGCTAGGAGACGTTCCCTGCCATTTCTTTTTTGCTCAGTTAGGTTGAATGTTACTGTTGTGTTCTGATAACATATGATTACCAAAGTAGTTTCCAAGAAATCATGCTTTGACCTTACATAGATGAAGCAGCCTTCCATCTGTTGCTGATTAGAAAAATGCTGGAGGCTGCCACAGTAAGCGGATAACCAGTAGCAAAGAAGCTTAGCACAGGCCAGACCACAAAAATAAGCCATCCAGGAAGACCCCTGGTATTAAGAGATTGTACATCAAAAGAAAGAATATCCTATCAAGAAAAAAGCAGGAATGTGCATAACAGAGCAAAACGTCCCCCATTAGTCTAAACAAGTGAATCAAGGAACTTCTCAAGACTCTGAAAGCAGACTTTGAGGCAAAAATAGCCTCCAAAGCTAAGGATAACCATAAGGCATTTTTTCAATTATATCAGCGATCTCAAGCACAAATATGTGCCCAACACTGAGCAGAATTAGTTATGGACAGCATCACCTACACTCAGCCAGAAGATACAGCAAATCTGCTGGCTGATAAATTCAGCTCAAATTTCACCTCCCCATCACTCTCAGTTCTCCCCCAAGAAATACCTGCCACCACTTACCTGCCAATTATCACTAAAGAACAGGTTGCCACTGCACTCTCTAAAGCTAAAAACATGGCTTTACTGGGGCTCGACAGTATACCAGGTTGTCTCTTAAACAGCTTGATCAGGACCTATCATGCCCATTGGGATATATATTTAACTACAGCTTTGTCCTGACAGAGTGTAGGACAGTAACAGTCATCCCTCTGCACAAACAGGGACCATCAACTGACCCAGGTAATTACAAACCCATAAGTTTGACTAGTCTTATATGTAAGGCCATTGAAAGAATAATCATGGGACTGATAAATAATGATATAGGAAACCTCCAAACACTGGACCCAACTCAATTTGGCTTTGTAAAGGTTAGGTCATGCCTAGTAAATCTGGTGGATTTTTTTAAAAAGTCACTGAGGCCATGGATGAGGGTAAAACAGTACATACTGTGAACTGGCCAAGCCATTTGACACAATCCCACACTCGGGTATTATAAATAAACTCACAGAACTGGGCATAAATTCCTATGTCACCAGATGGATAGCCAGTTGGCTCATGGATAGGACACTTGAGGTTAAAGTACAGCAAAAGGACAGTTACTAGTGGTGTGCCACAGGGCTCAGTGCTGGGACCACTCCTGCTCAGAATATACTTCTCTGAAGTCAAGGCTAATGTGGAAGGCCTCTGGATGACAAAGTTTGCTGATGACTGCAAGCTAGGGGCAATCATCAAATCCCCCAGTGATGTAGGTATCCTTCAGAAGGACCTAAATCAGACAAATGATTAGTACCAGAGCCATGGCCTGAAACTAAATGCAAAAAATTGTGTTATCATACCCTGTGGGAAGTCAAACACCTCTGTAAATTACAACATTAATAGCACACACCCAAGAGAAGACTCAGGGGTAAGAGATCTAGCTACACATATAGATAGTCACCTGAGATTTGACTGCCATGTGTCCACAGTGATAAGGAAGTTTTTTCGATGTGGCACAACTTATAAGTAAAGGTATAACATCCACATCCAAGAAAGTTATAGTCTCACTGTACTCAGCCCTCATTAGACCAAATATCGAGTACAAAGCACCATTTGACATGTAATTGACTATACAGTTACAACAGCTAGAGTGACCCCAGAGGGTCCTCACAAAGAAAATATGGGTGTTTACAACATGTTCTATGTGGCTAGTCTAAAAGCTCTATCCCTTTACTCTGTCTCCTACCAACTATTAAGGGGTGACCTATGTCTAACTGACAAGGCACTTATAAATTCAGCCCTGATGGAGCTGCTACACATCCACAAAACAAACAGCATGAAGGTCACCTGATCTAGGGATCTAAACTTAGTCAGTGACTCAAACAAAACATGCTGGAGAGACAGATATGTGTCATAAAGATTACCCCATCTTTGGAACTTCTTATTCACTTTAAACAGAGCCCTTCCCTAGCCCTCTTCAAACGTGGTTTGGATCAATGGATGAGTAATTGCAAATACACACCTGGGGTACTACCTATTTCCCTCATGGACAGGGTCAATCTGTAAAGTACTCAAGACATATGCACAAACCTATAAAATCGTTGTGCCCCTAGGGGCACATGTTAGGTAAAATTGGGTTATACTGGCAAGGCTTGTAAGGGTGCTTAAGCCATTAGCCTAACAATCTCCTATGAACCTATGAATAAAATTCATACTGCTTAACAGTCCAGTGAAGTATCAGTCCATAAGTATTGTCTTGCCATTGGAACAGATCAGTGATGATTATTATTTAGGAAAATGTCACTTACCATCATGATCTTCCTAAAATAACTCAGAATCTGTCTCATTTGTAAAATCATTACTGCTGTTTAAAATACTGACCCATTCCATTGAGACATTATATAAAGTAAACCTACTTGTCCATCATACATTCACGAAGAAGTGCCTAAGGACACTCAAGCTACTAAACCAGCATGGTTAGTAATACCTCTCCACAAGGCAAACAGTTTGGAAGTTCCCAAGTACAATAAAGCGCTGCCTAGAAAAGAATAAAAGGCAGTGAATCTCAGCATCAAGCTAATATGCTATTCCTTCTGCACCCTCTTCGTTCCTTCTCTGTATCTGAAACACAATACACCAAATGTGATACAGAACACAGAGAGTGGAAAAAGCACATGAGTGAAATTACCAGTCACTATTATCATGCATTGTCAGTTGTCTAGACAGTCACTCACTGTTACTGTGAGTATATCTGCAAATAATGCAGGAAGTCAGGCATCAGATGTTTCCTTGCACTGCATATAATTATTTGCTAGACTAGATGTTAAATGAGTTACTGTTGAATGACAAATCACTTGCTAAGCAATGTCCGTCATCTTTAAACCATCTGTTTACCAGGAAGAATGCATCAGTCTCTAACCCCTAGCAAAGATACACTCATAGACACACACACACACACACACACACACACACACACACACACACACACACACACACACACACACACACACTTGGGCATATCTTTCTAAGCTGCAGACCTCTTGTGACTAAGGGTGGTTCTCTTTATACCTTTGATGCTCGGACATTATGCAATGATAGGTATGTTTAAAAGCAGACGCTGCTGAATATTCTGCTGCTTGATAATTGTGGATGGGACACCATGTTTGTTTATATTAAAGATCTTTGAGCTTATTTAGGGGCAGTGGAGGAGCAATGACTGACCTGGGCCATCACTATGAAGTAAACTTAGCAACATTTAACTATGTCTGACAAGAACATAACAATCACAAATATGGTATACTTCCGAGTAAAATATTAAGAATGACATAGAAACAGTCATGCTGAACTTTAATATATTAAGAATTCCCCAGCTTAGAGTTTCAGTCAAGACAACAGAATTTAATAAGTAGATACACCATTCCTCATCATATCAGTTAATATTAGAGAGGACTTTCTGTACTGCGTGTTAACAGTTTGCTAGATCTAAAGTGTTGCCTCTCACACTGTAGTTCTAAAATATGATGTTCCCCACAGGACCACACCCTTATTGTTGTATGCATAGTGCCCCTGCAAGAAGATTGAGGGGATGTGTGACCTCAGCAGTCTCCACCTCATGATTCATATTCAGACTGACTACCACCTTCAAAAAAGGTAATTGTGATAAACTGTGAGGTTAGGAATATTTCATTAAAAGATTCTATTGCTGATACATTATACATATGATAATAGAAAGCAAACTAAACTGGGGGGAGGGGAACCAAGTACTAACTTCAGACAGTCATCTCAAAATCTACTGCTGGTGAAAGAATTTGCATATATGTGGTCTACTCAGCCTGAATTGCTCATATGTTTCAGCACAAAACCCATTAACTTAAATAGATAAAAGTTGTTAAAACATGTACTCAAGGAACTTGGAGATTTGTGGAAAAAAAAGGAACAATTAAGATAACCATTGTTTGCAGAGGGGAAATGTCTGGCAACACACTACTTATATACTCTCAGTCTTTGTTTGTTCCAGTTCAGAAAATGTTTATTTACCCATTCATCCAGTTTCTAATAAAGCCTTCAATCTTTTTACAGTGTCATAGAGATGCCATAATTTATCCTGGCAGCCTGTTGGCACAAGCTTTCAAATCCATTGGACAGAGTGTTTGTCTACTGCAGAATACATTCTCATTTAATGATACACCACAGAACCTGTGCCAGTGGCATAGAATGATAGTGACCTAACCTGGTTTCAAACAGCATATGTAGCACATGACAGCAAAGGCAGGGAGGATGGGCTTGCCCATCCATGGCACAGAGGTTGTGGTCTCTGGCCAGTCATGCTTGCTGTTCCAAACATGACATGACCACTGCTGGTTGGTGGTTGGTGGGTCTTGAACGAGGGATCGGTCAGGGAAAGATGTGGATATAACCATCCAAGCCAATGATGGTAGCCCTTGTCTGTGAATGTAGTGTATCATGTGCAGATAAGGTGACACAAATACCCACATCACCACAAAATGGACAGTTTATGGCCTTAATGCAAATGTCCTAAGTTGCCAGGAAGCCAGAGAGGACAAAAAGTCAATAACATCTGCCAGGCTGATGTTCCCCTCAAGGTTTGTCATAGCAGATCTGAGGGATTCCCCACATTGGAGGATTATCTTCTACTAAAGGTATAAAGGACTTGAGTACAGTCAGAAGGAGAATTAATAGTTGGCACAGTAAAAGGGAAAAAAAGGATATATTAAAAAAAAATATTCACACATTTCATACAACCCTGCAGGCAGTTTGGAGAATACCAGTTCACCTACTGCCATGATGCACACCAGTGATTACCTAGTGATGGTGTACAGTATTGTCAGGAATGTGAAGAAACATGAGCATTTTAATCAGACAAACAACTTTTATTCTGTAGAAAATGACAGATCAATAGAAATACCATTAACATATCAGTCATCTTGCATGCATACTCTAAGCTTTAAATGCAATGCATTAAGGGAATACATAGACTCTTTAAATGGCAATGTTATATAAAAGTCTTAGAATGACAATGGATGTAGTACATAGTGATAGCATATACAAACAGTGGAAGGACATTGGAGTACCTAGAGAATACCCACACAGACCCAGGAACGACATGCCAACTCTGCATAGAAAGCACATTCAGATGAGAATTAAACTGGAAAACTTGTTGCTGTAAAGTCCATTAAGCCACCCAAGACATTTATAAAAAAAAATGATCACTGTTTCTCCACTACCTATCCATCGGTCTCAGAGCTAAAGCAATGCTTACATTTGTAGCCTAACCATAAATGCAATAGGTAGCAACAAATAATACAATAAGAAAATTGTACCTCAAGCCAAAATACTCAAGCAAAATGATAAATGAGCAACTCTTATGTCAAGCAGGTTTGCATAAAGCACATAATTACTTTATCCTTAAAGACTTTCTGCAGTGGGAATAACACCTAAGTAGAGTTCTCAGATACTGTCCTAGGAAAAAGAATGGAAGGACCATGACAAACAACAGGAAGACTTTAAGACAACTTGTACAGAAGCACTGCACACCCCAAAGAAACAACCTCCTCCTGGAATGGAGTTCCAATGTATTTTGTTTTGCAAAGATTTGCACTGTCTACAAATGTTTGTATTGGACAGATTCCTGAAACAAGCTCTTACAGAGTGTAATTCAACAAATGTTGGTCAAAGACCACCTGGATTTGTGGTGGCAAAATAATTTGCAGTATACTGGCAAAAGACTATATGGTGTAGTGACAACTTCAGTAGCAATTATTTAGCCATTGGAGTCTCCTTTGTAACACTGAGCAAAAAAGATGAACAACTTTTTTTGTGTTCCTATGGTCCTGAATGCTACGGAGGTAAAATCAAAAGCTGCAGCAAATGCCCAGTGTAGAGAAAGCATGCTAATAACTTTCAGAGTCTTTAGGAAGATTGCTTGGGGTTTAATAGGCTGATTAAATTTATTGTTTATTTATTTATTTTACATTTGTTGACTGGGATAGTCTAACTGGATTTATGTCCATTTTCAGTAGAGTCCTGGGGAGATAAGCTCCAAGAGATTACTAGACTACTAACATACAGGTACTAATTGTTATACAGTTAAATACTGCAAATTTTAAACAGTTCAGGAATCTTCACAGTTTATACAAAAAAACATGTCACAAGCATTAGATAAGATATTTTAGACTTTATGTACAAGACTTCATTAGTAACTAGAAAGTAATTGTTAAACAAATGCATACTGCAAGTTTCAACAGTTCAGCAATGCTCACAGTTTAAACAATACTTGTTGCCTGCCTTAGGTAGAATGCTTTAGAATTATATGCAGAAGAATTTAACTAGAGATAATTTAAAGTACCTATTAGGATAAGATATGTTTTTGCCAAGGATAGGCCTTGATCTAAAAAGACACAGATAGAGCAGGAATTAGGTCTTAAGAGAGGGTATATGGGATATAGTATGAGATTAGTCTGGATTTGTACAGGGGCATAACCAATGGGTTTTAAGATAGAGTTTCAGATTGTGTTTAAAAAGTGTAAATGAACACAGTGATGTAAGTTCATGGGGGAGTTGGTTCCAATACTTTCCAACTACATTTGAGAACAGAGCATCTCCTGCCATGTTATTAGATTTACATGTTGATACAAGTAGTTTATTAGATGAGCGTAAAGTTGAAAGGTTCTTATATTGGGTAATGAGACTAGCAAGTATTGGGGTATTGGTAGGTTGGAAAAGGGTTTTGTGCACAATGGTGAGTTGTTTAAAGTGAATCTGATTCAGAAGCTCTAACCAGCCTAATTGTTTCAGATTATGGCAGTGATGGGTCCTAAAGGAGGAAGCAGTAGCAAATCTGGCAACGCTATTGTAAGCGTTGGCTAGCTTGTTAAGGTTATTTTTTGACAAGTTAGTATATATGGAAGAAGCATAAAGAAGTGTGGAGATAAGGTGGGAATAGGCATTAGTGGTTCTGGCTAGTGGGGAGAGAAAGGGTTTTTAACTTATAGAGGGAGCCTAGTTTCCTGTTGACAGTTTTTATGGTATTGTTGATATGGGTTTCAAAGTTCAGGTTGTTATCAATGGTTACCCTTAGGAGTTTAGTTGTTGGATTGGGAGATATGAGTGTACCATTATTGGATAAGACTGAAAAGTTCATTGGGAGTGATTTACGGGTAGGAGTGAAGAGGAGGAGTTTGTTTTTTGGGGGGTTCAAGAGGAGGCAACATTGTAAAAAACAATTTTCTGTTTTATTGAACATTGCCTGAGTTAGAGTCTGTAGCTGGGATTGAGATTTAGCTGAGCAGATTATTGTCGAATCATCTGCGTATTGTACACAGTTAGTTAAAGGAATAGCTAGGTTGAGGTCATTGATAAATATTGAGAAAAGGAGGGGGCTCAATATAGAGCCCTGAGGAACACCTAGGGTAAATGGGTCTGTTTACACAATGTGAAGAATTGCTATTCAGGGACATGTTCCCTGTAATGAGGAAAGACCTCATTATCAGCTAACATTCATGCCTCTGAATTACTATTTTCTACCAGGAGTGCAGAGCACCAGTTTTTTGTGGTAGTTAACAATGGTGTCCTACGCATTGCATTGGCACAGTCAACCTTCTCATTCACTTTCCCACACACATATACACATTCAAAAACACACACATGTGCATGCACACAGATACCCAGACAAACACACACACACACACACACACCATGAACCATATCTGTCCCTAAGGTGTCAGAACTTCTCCGATGTCTTCTTTGTTTATTCTGCCTCTTGGAAATCACAGATGATAACAGTCAGTCAATAATGCCATACATTACAGTTTTATGCTTCTTATTTTGCAGAAATTGCACTGTGATGCTAGACTTATTACCCCATTAACTTTTTAAGTGACTTTGAGACACAATTTCAAAAATTCTTCCTTGTGTCATTTAGTGTTTCTCCTGATTTGGATCTGAACCCTTCCCCCACATGGACACACCCCTGTCCTATCAAATATATAGTAAAACAAAACTTACTACACTAATGTATTAGTGTTATGGGTTAATAGTGCTGTTTCCTGTGCCAATGGTACATAGTTCCAAGATCCTTCTAACATAATTTTTGTTTTAACTTTTATATTTTATGTAATGCTATTCCTGGTGTCTACTGTTGGCACACAGGACTGTTATCCTCATTGGGAGGGTGCAGAGTTTGAATCTATTTTAATGCCTTAAACCATTACAAAATTATCTTTTCATGCATTATACAAACATGACTTCTTTCTTAAGAGCTATTATTCAGTTTAAAAATTATGTAGATTGCTCATGTTTGCCTTCCCTGAAATATAACTTCTCCTGCTCCTAAAAATTATTCTGTATGTATTATTCCCACATATTCTATTTATTTCAATGTATTTTGCTCCTTTCCTTTCCTTTTCTAAAGATCACGCCAATTGTTTTTATTTCATTTACAAAACTCAATAATTCTGTTAAAGTTGGATTTGTTTTTTATTTTAATTTTTTGGTAATTATGTTTTTGGCAGTCAACAGCTTTCAATGTAATAGGGTCTACACAATTCAGTTTCTTTATCCCGGCTCAAAGGAATCATTTTCTTTGTTAAAATAATTTGAACTCCCAACATTTCTGACAGAGTACTTTGCAAGCAATTTCAAAAAATCTATCAACTCTGCATTCCAAAAAATATGTTTTCAGGTGGTCTATATTACATCATCGAAGGGACTGTTCATCAATCGCCCTTTCATCAACACATAATTGAAATACCAAAACCTCGAATTGCCACATAAGTGCATTTTTTCCCCAGGGAAAAAACTTGGTTGGCCGTAATCGGGGATTTGCCCTTTCCTCTAGTGTAGTGAGATCTTGGAGTTGGTATATTTAGTTAGGGGGTTGTGGGGGGTGGGGGCAAAGCCCCCCCACTTTGTAGGGTTGTAGGGTCTGCAAATTTTTTTTTGGTGTTGGCCAAGTGATTTTTTTTCCCCTGGAAAAAATTCACTTATGTGGCCATTAGGGATTTTGGTATTTTGATTATTATGTGTCGAAAGGGCATTCGATGAATATCCCCTTTGATGATGTAATACAGACCCATTTTCAGGTACCCCTCTCTTTCCCATCACACCTCCAGCAATTTCTGTCTACCTGTGGAAAATGCTCTGAAGTCTTCTTTGGGTATAAAGGTACTTATACAAACACTTTTATGCAAAAATCATAAAACTTCCAGATTTTGTTGCAAATTTGGGAACCATATACATATCCTGCCATTCTTTCCTTGTATATTACTTTTTTCACTTTAATTTCCCAACCTTTTCTAACCTCTTCTGATTGATTCTTATAATTATCATGCATTGTTTTAAATGCCCTACTAATTATACATTTTTAGTGTAACTTCCATTCTAGACTCGACTATAAACACAACAAGAGCTAGTCTTTCATTTAACAGCCCTCTACACTTCTCTTAGCTATACTCTGTTATCAATCCCTTGTAGGGAAAGCAGTCTCCAGCCCGTAGTCTGAAATTCTGTTTAACCTCTTCTCACTTTATGATTTATAGCTCCCTTGTTATTTGTTACAAATACCCTGGCTCCTTTGCTATTTTTTCCAATAAATTTCAGCCCCTTCTTGCCTATCTTCTATGTCCCAACATGCAATCATCCATATTGGCAGAATAGGCAGATAGATTTTGGAGAAGTATCTATGAAGATCCTGTGGAACATAACAAGAAAAGCCTCTAATTGGAAAACCCCAGGCCCAGATGCAGTACCTAACTTTTGGTTAAAAGTATTAACAACTTTGCATGAAGATTTAGCCATGAGTAAAAATTATTTATATGCACACCCCAAACAGACACCAACCTGGCTAATAACAGGAAAAACAATGCTCCTACTTAAGAGTGAACCTGCAAACTACTCTAAAAATTATAGACCAAAAACTTGCCTTCCAGCCACGTATAAAGTATATACTGGAATTGATACCGACAGAGTTTATCATCATTTAGAAGAAAACTCAATTATGGCAACAGAACAAAAGAGCAATAAAGGAAAGTCATATGGAACAAAGGATCATTTGTTGTTAAATAATGTCATAGTGGAGAACTGTAAAAAGGGAAGAATTTTAGTATGGCATGGATTGACTACAAAAAATCATTTGATAGTATCCCACATTCATGGATAAAAGAGTGCTTAAAAATGTATAAGATACATCCTACACTGATCGACTACATTGCATTGACCATGAAACAGTGGCAGACCACTTTGCAATTAAGCCGTGATAAAGGACAAATTATTATTCCAGGGATAAAAATTCAAAGGGGGATATTCCAGGGTGACTCTCTGTCACCGCTGATATTCTGCCTTGCCCTTAACCCATTAAGATGTCTACTTAACAGCTTAGGCCATGGCTATAATTTGGCTCCTAGAAAACAACAGTGTAAAGACTTCTCATTTTCTCATTTTTCTCTTGTTGATGATTTAAAACTGTATAGCTCATCAGATGAGGAACTGAAAGCACAACTGCAAGTTGTCAAAACTTTTTCAGCTGATATAAGACTTTTATTTGTTCTTGATAAATGTGCAAAATCAACCTTTAAAGCAGGAAAACTGCAGCACCAAGAAAACATCAGTTTGGGACAAGAATGTGATATAAAAGAACTTGAGCAAGAGGGAGTGTATAAATACATGGGACTGATGAAGGATCAACAATAAAACATGAACAAATGTGAATAAAACTTATAAGGAATACTTTTGAATCTTTAAATTAATCCTGAAAACAGCATTGACTTCTAGGAACAAAATCCAAGTTATAAACCAGTTTGTTCTTCCTGTCCTGGTTTACAGTTTTGGGGTCACTTACTGGCCCCAAAACATGTTGGATAGATTAGATAGGAAAACAAGAAAGATGCTTCATGCTCACTAAATGATTTATAAAAATCAGTGCATACCAAGATTATATGTTCCCTGTTCTGAAGGAGGGATGTGCCTCATTGAAACTGAGTACATGTATAGATCTGCAAATGTGGGACTCCACACATATCTGCTGACCTCACAAGACCCAAACGTAGTGAAAGTTCTGAAGCATGAGGAGAATAAATCCAAGATGACTTCCCTTCTTGGTCTAGCAGAAGCATATCGGCGTCAAGCAGGAATGGAAGTCAAACCACAAGAAGACAAAAATCAGGCAGCAACTGAATGTGCCAAAAAACAAAAAAAAGAATATAAGGTGAAGGACCAGATGAGAAGGCAAGAAATATGGAAAATGCATAAATATAGTTGCAAGTATAGAAAACTTCTGGAAGAACCTCATGTTGATCAGGAACAAATACAGGAATGGTTAAAGAGAAGCGAATTCAAACCAACAGATGAAAGGTTAATATTGGTGGCACAAGATAGTGGGCTACGTACATGTTGGTTTACAAAGTATATTGAACATGTGGGAGAAACAGACAAATGAAGGTTTTGTAAAACAGAATTGTAAACAGTTGCACAACTTGTTGCTGGTTGTGACATACTAATGGCAGAAGGACTGTATATTGAAAGGCATAATAATGTGGCAAGACTGTTGCATTGGGGATTGTGAACTGAAGTGGCTGAAAAACACTGGAAACATGAGCCACAAAGCATCATAGAAAATGATGACGTCTACATTACATGGGATCACCCATTACCAACAGTTCAAAAGATAGATGCTAGAAAAATAGATATAGTGGTCCATGAAAAGAAGACAAAAATCACCATACCCAGTGAGTATAGTGTCTTGTATACAGAGAGAGAGACACAAAGTCATAAAATATCAGGATTTGCAGGCAGAACCAAGAGCAATGTGGAAGAAAGATATCCAGACAGTTACAATATTAGTAGTAGCAACGGGTCGTATAAAAAAAATCTACAGTCGTATTTAGATATGTTAACAATACATGTAACTCCATACGAATTACAGAAGGAGTCATTACTGGGCACACTGCGGGTGCTGCAAAGAGTACTTCTGGCTGACATCAAAGATTGAAACAATAGTAATTTCATGAACTTTAATCATACTTTGACTTAGGAATGGGGTCCATTCCTGTCATAGTATTAGAAACCCAAAAGACTTGAAGAAATTAAAAAAAGGCAGAATCTCCTTTCACCATTCTTATGTTAGCGTAGTTCTCAAAATGTTTTAAGCTACTTTGTAAATATAATATTCTCTATGGTCATTAATGGTTCTCCTTAAGTACCTGCAACCAAAATTCTACTCTCTATTTTGTGAACTCTTCCTATTTCAACACCCCCCCTCCACTTTGATTTGTAGCCTTCTGCCTCTGTTATGTACAAGAAACTTATCTGTGTAGCTCTAATGTGTCCTTAAAATATGATGATCATAAATCACCTTTATCTGTGGGGGAAAACAACATATCCCACTTAACTCTTGCAGTCTTTCCCTCCAGGATAAATTCCTTCAATTCTTTATTAATTATGGTCCACAGTTTCTCATCTGGTTGATAAAAATATGCCTGACCTGTATATAGTATTAAGGGAACTAGAAGCATTTTCACTGCTTGTTTCTTACTATCCATATCTAGTCAAGACTTTCTAATGTTCTCAATTTTATCTTTTGTTTAGTTTCTTCCCGCATATCCTGAGCCACTGTAATAGAATCATTCTTTAATTCAAACACCTAAATTATTCATCTTATCATCTCCCCATCATCATCTTCTTTCGGCTGTTCCCATTAGGGGTCGCCGCAGTGGATCATCTGTTTCCATTTCTTCCTGTCCTCTGCATCTTGCTCTTTCACACCAACCACCTGCATGTCCTCTCTCACCACATCCATAAACCTTATCTTAGGCCTTCCTCTTTTCCTGTTACCTGATAGCTTCATCCTTAGCATCTTTGTTGCCAATATACTCAGCATCCCTCCTCAGCACATGTCCAAACCAACGTAATCTTGCCTCTCTGGCTTTGTCTCCAAACCTTCCAACCTGGGCTGACCTTCTAATATACTTATTCCTAATCCTGTCCACCCTCATCACACCCAGTGCAAATCTTAACATCTTTAACTCTGCCACATCCAGCTCTAACTCCTGCCTTTTTGTCAATGCCACTGTCTCCAACCCATATAACATAGCTGGTCTCACTACCCTCTTGTAGACCTTCCCTTTCACTCTTACTGCTACTCGTCTGTCACAAATCACTCCTGACACTCTTCTCCACCCACTCCATCCTGCCTGTACTCTCTTCTTCACCTCTCTTCCACACTCACCATTACCCTGAACTATTGATCCCAAGTATTTAAACTCATCCACCTTTGCCACCTCTACTCCTTGCATCCTCACCATTCCTCTATCCTCCCTCTCATTCACACACATATATTTTGTCTTAGTCCTTCTGACCTTCATTCCTCTTCTCTCTAGAGCATATCTCCATCTCTCAAGGGTCTCCTCCACCTGTTCCGTACTATCACTGCAGATCACAATGTCATCTGCAAACATCATAGTCCACGGGGACTCCTGTCTGATCTCGTATGTCAACCTGTCCATCACCATTGTAAATAAGAAAGGGCTCAGTGCTGATCCTTTATGTAATCCCACATTCATTTTAAATGCATCCGTCACTCCCACTGCAGACCTCACTGCTGTCACACTACCCTCATACATATCCTGTACCACTCTTACATACTTCTCTGACACTCCCAACTTCCTCATACAATACAACTCCTCTCTAGGCACCCCGTCATATGCTTTCTCTAAGTCTACAAAAACACAATGCAACTCCTTCTGACCTTCTCTGTACTTCTCCATCAACACTCTCAGAGCAAACATTGCATCTGTAGTGCTCTTTCCCAGCATGAAACCATACTGCTGATCACTAATCATCACATCCCTTCTTAACCTAGCTTCCACTACTCTTTCCCATAATTTCATGCTGTGACTGATCAGTTTATCCCTCTGTAGTTACAACAGCTCTGCACATTACCCTTATTCTTAAAAATCGGTACCAAAACACTTTTTCTCCATTCCTCAGGCATCCACTCACTTTCCAAAATTTCATTAAACAATCTGGTTAAAAACTCCACTGCCATTTCACCTAAACACCTCCATGCTTCCACAGGTATGTCATCTGGACCAACAGCCTTTCCATTTTTCATCCTCTTCATAGCTATCCTTACGTCCTCCTTGCTAATCCATTGCTCTTCATGATTTACTATCCCCATATCATCCAACCTTTTCTCCCTCTCATTATCTTCATTCATCAACCCCTCAAAGTACTCTTTCCATCTGCTCAACACACTCTCATTGCTTGTGAGTACATTTCTCTCATTATCCTTTATCACCTTTACCTGCTGCACATCATTACTAGCTTGGTCTCTCTGTCTAGCCAATTGGTACAGGTCCTTTTCTCCCTCCTTAGTGTCCAACCTTTCATACAACTCTTCATATGCCTTATCCTTAGCCTCTTTGCCACATCTCCCCATAAATATTGGTATTGCTGAAACAATTCACATGTGGTGACATACTTTGCTCTTTTAGTCTATGTTTTTCTTCATTTATTTTATATCCTGAAAACTTGAAACTGTCTCATGTAAGTCAAATTTTTTTCAGCACCATACCTGTTATGCATTGAATTTGTCAATGGCTTAAGTATGAGGCAAATAACAAAGGCGAAAGAAGACACCTCCACATTGTTCCTCTGTTCAAACACTGCTTTTCAGAGAGAACCCTTCCACCTTGCCTCTGACCCTTTATATATTTTCCCATATAATCCCTTTATTCTGTCAGAAACCACAAATGCTGCCATTGCCCTATTCATAAAATCCCAGCTATCAAATTGCGTCAAGACCCACCAAAAATAGACTTTGCTTACCTTTGAATTGTCATCATTCTGTTGTCAAATGTTCTCCCCTCCACAAAACTATGAACTGATAAATATCTATTAGTTTTTGAAACATTTTTCTCCATTCTCTTAGCTAGTATAGATATAAATGCGCTATAATCAGGGTTCAAAATTAAAAGTAGTCTATATAACATTAGATTTAAAGGGGCTTTGCTCTCTTTGAGTAGTACAGACACCCTAGCTTTATTCCAAGATGCTGATTTCCCCTCCTTTTAAAATACTGTTAAACAAATCCTTAAAGATCTTTATTACATTTTTACCTGCCAACTTCCAAACTTCTATAGGAATACCATTTGTTCCTGGAGACTTTCTCGCTGATTGAGTTTGCATCCACATTTTTATTTTATCCCCTCCCACTTCTGCTATTAGTTCTTGAGCATCATTTCCTTGTCATATTTAAATCTTCCGCAAGTATTTCCATTTATGTTTTTTTCTTGTTTCCCCATTTCTGAGCTCTATAAAGATTTTCATAGAATTTTCAAAATATCTCTAATGCCTCCACAGAGTCTTTGGTCATTTTTCTAGTCATAGGCCCCCTTATGTTTTGCAACATCCCTTTCTATTTTCTGTTGACTAAGTCATTGTGACAATAACTGTGGTTCACTTGGGTTGTTATCAAAAATAGTTGCTTAATAGCAACCTTACTAATCTCATGCATATTATCCAAATATTCAACTATTGCTCCCCTTCTTGTTCCATAAGATTCCTCTTCATCAGCAATACTATAACCTTTGATAACTCTATAAATAATTTGTATTACTTCTTTACCCATATCTTTTTTTCTGTCATTCCTACCTTATTTTACATTTTATCCCACTCTTCTGCTATCCCTATAAAAAATTGTACGTTCCCTAGCAAGTCTTGAATCACTTCCCCTACCCATTCCATAAAATCCTCTCTTTTTAAGAGGTAAGTAGGAAAGCACCAATGTCTAATGTTTACTTGTTTACCCTGCATCTTTATCTTAGCTTTTATTGGGTCATGATATGAAATAGTTATCAGGCATGTTTCAAAACTTTAAATTAAATATCTATGCTCCTATGAAATATAGATTCTCCCCAGGATTCAGGAAGGCTGATTTTTCATGCAAGAAAAGGATAAGAGCTCCTACATGGAAAATGTCTGCTGAGCGATTCAGGATAGTGCCGTTTTCACATGCACGAGTGGCCCTACACTGTTCTAGCACAGAAAACTGTGTGGCATGCAAATCATCTCATTTACTGGTGAAAACCATGCAAACGAGGTGATTTAGTGATTCACCAAGCTGCCAGGTCTCCGTGCTAGAACAGTGCCAGTGCAGAAGTCTATTTGGAAAATAACTGAGTACATTTCTGCAACTGACAAAACGGAGGCATGACAGCTCATGAAAAAGCATGTATTATGTACATTGGACATCCTAATGGTCAAATATAAGGCCGTTGGCATTAAAGATAGATTAATTTTTATGAAAATTAAACTTTTTTTTTTGTTTTGGCTGATCTCGGCCATTTAAGCATAGGGCAGTAAATGGGATTGTGCCAAAAATAAAAAAAAATGGAAAACTCAATTTTAAGTTAAATCTGCATTTTGCCATTATAGTCAATGGCATGCAGAATGTAAATAATATCAGGGACCACTGGTTATCAAGGGGAAAAGGGTCTGTTTTAGTGCAGTAACAACCTACACACTGGGGTATGCAAATGAGGGGAGTTATACTGAATCACATATTTCTTCAAAGTGTCAGCTTGTACCTAATCGTGTAGGTGCAGCAATACAACAGTGCAAGTCTAAGAGCTGGATGACTTTATAAAGGGGTGTATCATGCTTGCTGTAAGCTCATTGGAGCTCTGTGGCCCGTGTTTGCCCTTAAGCTAAGCACAGCTAAGGAAGGGGGTGTGTCAGATATGCCTGAGCACTGTGTACATAGCCTAAATGGGTGTGCACACCGTTAAACATAAACAACATAAACAAAACAAAAAAAAAAAAAAAAAAAAAAAAAAAGAAGGAAATGGCAGCACTGTTTACATTTCAGCGCTGGGTATACGTGGCGCACTTCGGGACTTAAATAGGGAGGAACTGGGAAGGGGAAACAGCAGTAGGAAGGCAGTCAAGGAGAACTAGCATAGCTGGCAAATGGAATGTATCAGAATCAGCCAATTACACATGCAGCAGCCCACACTACTATAAACTATGCAAACACCTCTCATACTGGTTTTTCCCACAAACTCTAAACCACCAGTGTACACAGATGGGAGACTTTTAACTGGCAAAACTCACTAAAAATGTTAGAGGTCGCTGCTGCTTTACTCCATCAATATGTGCTAGAGACTGAGGGTGGTGAGGAGGAGAATGCTGATAACCGACCCACAGCGAGGAGGAGGAGAAGAGTGTACAGACCCTGGGTAACCTACCAGGGCCTACATGAGCTGGAGATAGTGGAGTGCTTATAGGGTTTACAGGGACATTCTACAGCAAATCATCCAGCTGTGCCGTCCCCACTTCATACACAGAATCAGCAGAAGGGAACGCATCCCAATGGATACCAAGGTATGTGTAGGCTTAAGAATACTAGCTACAGGTACCTTCCAAAGACCATCTGGGGATATCATGGGGGTTTCACAGGCATCAGCATCCAGGGTACTCCAGTTCCTGGATGCCACAACACCACATGCCAATGAGCACATATATTTCCCCAACACTCGTGAAGTGTTGACCAGATATATGTGTCTCTTCCACCATATAGCAGAATACCCTGAGGTAGTTGGTGCTATAGACTGCATGCACATCTACATCAAAGCACCACCCAGTGAGTGGAGTAAGGTTTACATAAGCCGCAAGGGCTTCCCCTCCATCAACTGGCAGGTCATGTGCGATGCCCAAGGCATTATTATGAACATGTGTGCTGGCAGCCCTGGAAGCTATCACGACTTCCATATTTGGCATTGCTCACAGCTGTATCAGGGGTTTGCCAGGGGTGACATCCTATATGGCCATCTAGTGGGAGATGCTGGCTATGCACTGGAGCCGTGGCTGATGATAACCATCAGAAATGCACACATACCCAAACAATAACACCATAGTGAGGCACACGCACAAACCAGGATCATTCTAGAGCATGTGTTTGGGATGCTCAAGTCACGGTTCCTTGACATATCCGGTGGAGCCTTGCAGTACTCTCCAGCTACATGTACACAAATGTTCATAGTATGTGCCATGCTACACAATATGATTCTGCAGAAACAGCTGCAGCAGAGACAGTATGGGGCAGGACCATACAGTCCCCCACCATTGCCAAGGCCAGCACAGGCACAGAGGGACTCAGAGGAGGAACTTCCTGAGCCTGCCCCTGTATGCAGAAGCAGGCATGCCCAGTATGCCCAGGCCTTGGCAAAGAGGCAATGCATAGCACACACACTGACACTGTAGGGACCCAGGGAGTGATACCTCTCTCTGACTCGCACATACAGTAAAAGGGATGCCAAACATGACACTACCTGAGCTTTACCATGTATAGGGAGTGTACCACATGCATCCAAGATAGTCAGCCCTCCAGCACCGTCCTTAGTACTGACCCAGCAACAAGGTAAGTTACCCTTCCTATCAATTACTGAATGGAGTAGTATGTTCTCATACTTGCATGTATGATATGGATGCAAGTATGCAAGGGAATTGGGTGTCTGAACGGGATAGCAGCAGACAGCTATATGGGACAGCAGGAAATCCATAACAAATATTGGTGTCAACATACTAGGCAGCACTACACAAGGTGACAACCCCCACTGCAGTACATGTGATGGCCCAAGGAACTGTGGGTGTCAATAGGTCACACACATGGATGTCAGTGAGGGTCACATACCCACCACCAGCCTCATCCAGCAAGACAGGTGTAGATGACCATAACGAAAGGACAGGCTAAGGCCCCCAAATGATGGAAATGATGAACAGCCCCACTCCAGACTTACACAGGCATACTACAACAGGTCTGGCAGTTCCATTTTAGTTCTGAAGGATAGGAAGTCTAAAATTGAAATGTATGTCATTAAAATCTAACATGTGTACCCTACTGATATGCCTCCTTTCTGGATGATAGGTCACAATACAATATGAAATGGAAGTCAACAGAGTAACCGAAATACCAGTACAGTCATTGCAAATGTTTAAAGTCTTTAGGTGTGCACCCCCCCCCCAATCCCATGTAGAAATGCAGTAACATGTAAGTTTGAGGAGTAATATCACTGGAGCACAGATTGGCAGAATGTCCCAATCTATATTGTTGCATGTGCACAATATGCAGGGGTCAGTGTGGTAACTTTGTTGTGTGTTTAATATTGCCTGGAAGTGGTCAGTATGTGGGCCTGGATGGTTGTCTCAGTGGCCTAGGTACAGTACAGTGGTTGACAGGGCCATGTTCCAACAACTGCAGTGCCAACCACACTGCTTCTCAGCTACACCCATGTCAGCAGTTGTACATACTCACTGTCCAGATGTCAATATCGGTCACCGTTGGAAAGCTGAACACACCATGAATGGGGGCTCATACATAGAAACAGTACACAGGTAGAAGTAACCTACACAAAGTGCATATAAAATAACTGTCAACTGCACACAACTTTGGACTTATACATAGAGGTTAGCATCACATTAGTTGTCCCTCTAGTATGGAATACTGGTAGTCTGGCCAATCACTGACAGACCACAAAAGGCACAGTTATAAAGTAATGATAGGCTGCCCATGTCCACACACAAGCCAGCATAAGGGGAATGCCCCAGGTATATCTGTGAGTCAGGTGCCAGTAGCTTCCATATCACACCTGCACCCAGCTCACCCCACCATCAGCCACAGATTTATCACAGGTCATATCCTTGCTGTAGGGAATGAGTACAGCAGGAACCCATCTCTGTAAGGGAATACATACATGATGCTCATACCTCCCAACCATACCGAATTACTTGTTTTTTACCGAGTTTTGGGGTCTAAATAATGGGGTGCCATGATTCCCGAATGGCACTCCATCATTCCCGATTTTTTCAAGTTTTTTTTTTTAATTTTTTTTCCACGGTTTTTGAGCTGACGTCATCACGTGCACAATGACGTCAGCTCCACCAGCCTGTCGGAATTGAGCTCAAGGGCTTTCCCAGCTGGCTGGCTGTTTGAAATCCAAGCGCACTAAAGGAAATGACAGAGCTACTAAGCAGGAGGTACTGCTCATTTCTCTGAACGGAGCGCACTGAATTTTAAGCAGGTACTGCTCTCTCTTCAGGCTTATTTAAGGTATTTGAATGGAATATTTTAATTTTAACAGTGTTATTGTACAGGCAAGTTATTTCTAGTCGGAATTGAGTTCAAGGGCTTTTCCGGCTGTTTGAAATCTGAGCATGCGTGAACGGAGTTAGACTGCTGTTGAGTATCTACTTTTTATTTTCAAAAGAAGTTATTTCTGGTGTGTGCAGGCTCAAGGGCTTTCCCGGCTGTTTGAAATCCGAGCGTGCACGAACGGAGTTACTAAGACTGCTGTTAGTGTTAAGTATCTATTTATTTTCAACAGAAGTTATTTCTGATGTGTGTGTGTGTGTGAGCTCAAGGGCTTTCCCAGCTGTTTTAAATCTGAGCATATACAGACGGAGTTAGACTGCTGTTAAGTATTTACCTTTTATTTTAAAAGAAGTTATTTCTGGGTGTGTGTGTGTGTGTGTGTGTGTGTGTGTGTGTGTGTGTGTGTGTGTGTGTGTGTGTGTGCTCAAGGGCTTTCGGATGTTTGAAATCAGAGTGTGCACGGACGGAGTTACTAAGACTGCTGTTAAGTATCTAACTTTTATTTTCAAATTCAACAGAAGTTATTTCTGGTGTGTGTGTGTGTGTGTGTGTGTGTGTGTGTGTGTGTGTGTGTGTGTGTGTGAGCTCAAGGGCTTTCCCGGCTGTTTGAAATATGAGCATGCAGGGACGGATGGTATCTATCTTTTATTTTCAACAGAAGTTACTGCTTTTACTTTTACCCTACGTGTGTGTTTCAACAGAATTACTTATTGGCTTTGTTCAGGTTGTTTGTGCTAAGAGGTTGAGAGCTATGGTGAGAAGAAGTGAGAACTGAATTCACTAAATGATAGACATTTAAGTTTCAGTCTTCATGTATTTCAGGAAGATGCTGATTTGGAATAGTGGTATGTTGCTCTAACTGTAATGCACAGGGTCCTAGATCCAAAACTTGGTGATGAAATGCATGGTACTGGTAAAACAACATTTTATTCTAGCAATTTTCCAAATTTATACAAGCAATGTTTAAAAATGTGTCCCTGGTTTTTGGTGCATGGAAGTAGACTTTTATGATGGTAATGTTCTGAAATGGGCAGTTTTGTCATTATTGGTTCATGCATTTTGTTTCATTGCCTACTGGAAAAATGTTAAAACAAATGTAAAATGCGCTCTTAACATAAGTCTAACAAGTAGGCTGTATTATACAAGGAATATAATTTAATAAATTCAGGAAGGTGTATCAAGCATGTATGTTTCTTTTGTGTGCAAGGGGCCTATGATTTGAAAACAGCCCAAAGGTAATGCATCTGGCCAGTGGTGGATAAAGATTTTCTTTGGATTTGGTGTGGGTTTCAATGCTGTTTCAATGAATGCAAGTTTCAAGAGCAGAGAAGTTTTAATGCCAAGTCTATTTTCATTGTGAGACAGTATCATTGTAGAAGTATAGCAGTATACACACACTAGTGTTTATGGTAAATGGGGTGAAATAGCCAGGTAATGGGATATTGGAATGGCTGCAGGGCAGGGGTCTCTGTTGCCATATTTTGGTTGTCTGTTCTTCGGTTTGTGTTTGAAAGTTGGTATCCCACAATTCATTGGAGTGGGTGGGGTTATGCAATTATGTATGCAAATTTTACGTTAAT